>NC_033800.1:108358968-108364287 GCF_001876935.1 Asparagus officinalis
TGTCTCGCGGGCCGAGACAGCAAACACTGTCTCGCCCGTCGAGACAGCAAAAGCTGTCTCGCGAACCTGTTTTCTGCCAACTGTTCTTGGAGGTTATAAATACCCTCCTAAGGCCATTTTTCCAGAGGCTGATCATTGTGAGTACTTCAGAGCAATCCAGAGCAATCCAGAGCAGAGAGAGAGCAGAGGTGCTGATCTTACGGCCAATCCTTGATAATCAGGCTTTGACTTGATTTCAAGAAGAACGACTATCTTACATCGATAAGATATCGTTTCAATTTCTCACTTCGATAAACGAAGTCAGAATCATAAACCCCTCACGGTTCAATCAGAATCTGTGATTTGGTGGTCCACGAGTCAAAGCGCTCCCGGCACAGGCAAAGATCCCACGAAAGCAGTGATCCAAACAACGATCCTGCGTTTATTTTCTCAAGAGTTGTAATTTTCTTTTTGTTGTGTAAAAGAGTCTTATAAAAAGGCTGTTTTCTTTGAATTTATTGTAATCGACCGAAGATATAATGAATTCCACAACGAAACCAACTTTTGACGCAAACAAGCTGGCGACCACAGTGGGAGCCAACGGTCTCGCTGCCGAGACCGTCGTGTCGCAGCCGATCAAGATTCCAGTTGAATCCATGGTCGAATACGAATTCGACCAAACCAAGTTTGAGGAATATTTCTCATCATCCTCTTCAAGATCTTCAGTATCTCGCAAGTACAAGAGGATCTCACAATTGAGGAAGACTTACATGCCAAAGAAGGCACAAAATGAAGATTCTCGCTTGATTGTTGCTGAGAATTTCACTCGCAATACCTCTGCTCACAATGGCTCTTATCTAGTTAAAGAGTCATCGAATCAAAGCCCGCCGGCATTGACGAAAAGAGCTCGTCAGAGACAACGCCAACGCTGTGCTCGCCAAATGGCTAAAGCCTTGGAACAAACCGACGGGGTTCGTTACCACGCGGACCTAGAGTCGAGGAGACATCGAGTGGTTCAGTTGTCTCAACAACCAATCACTCGTATCTCTGCTAAAACAACGACGGATGAATGGACTATTGTCAAAAAGACTCGTTCGACCCTCAAAGAACGTATACAAAAACGTCGTGCAAAAGCTGCTAATGCCCATGCTCTCTCACAACAAAGACGAGAAAAGAGAAAGGAAATGGTGACCAAAGAATCACCAAAACTTCGTCAAGTTTGGATTCCAAAGTCTGGACTTATGCAAAATCAGCATTCGGAGCCCGTTAAGACTCCATACCCACAAGGGGGTGGTTCTAAACGTGCGACTCCCGACATAACCTTGGATCGCTTAAAGACAAAAATAAATTGTCCTGAGAATGCCAACAAGGTTTTATACCCCCAGAAGAAGACGCATTCACCAAATGATATCGTCATACCTGGGAGATCATACCAACAGACGATACGATTTTTTGGCAATCATACCGATGAATCGTATTATCAAGTTGAAGTTGTGAATAATTTTCGAAAGAGAGTTATTCGAGAGATAAACTCTCGTTGTTCCTGTGCGCGACTCGTTAAAACAGCATTATCAGAATGTGACTGTTTCAAACGAGAAGTCATCCCACGAAAAGTCTCTGTATTATCGAAACCTAAGCCGAGACATTTCCGCAAAAGAAGAGCAGCTGTCCAAAATGATGAATTCCCTGAAGTCACCATCAACGTGGCTGATAGAAGAAAGTCTAAACAGCATTCAAGTGACTCAAATCCCGACTTTTCCCCGAAAGGAAAAGTCAATCCAAGAATTGCTCAAAGGATGTCTCGACTCCAATTAGGAGCTATCAGACGCAGAGACTACAAGAGAATGCAAGAAGGAATGTCCTCGGAGGATGAATTCTCGGACACTTATTCTGCAATCGCTTCTGATGATACAATGTCTAGCACAGGACAAATCAGAGAAGTATTCACAATCACTGCTGATCAGTTCACTCAAATACTTCAGGAAGCTCTAGCCAAACAACGTGAAGAAATTAGAGCTGAAGTGAAGACAGAAATGAAGTTGGCTATCCAACAAATGAGAGAACTGTTAACTCAACAGCCTCAACCTCCTGAGTCCAATCAGCGATTTGAATCCAGCCACCACACTCGGAATGTTGTAGATGACAGTGATCCAGAGGTGGATGAAGTCATTATGGCTGATACACCTCCCAATGGCAATAACGCTGGGGGTGGTTTAACGGATCCTCCCAATAACGATATTGGGGGTGGTTCAATAGCACCTCTCACTGGGGGTGGTCCAATTATCTTTACTCGACATCATTCAGAAAGAAATGAAGACGATGACGGGAAAATGCAAAAACTTGAAGACAAAATCAATGCTTTGATGACGGCTCAAGAAGTTAAGAAGACGGGTATTCCATGTCCTTATCCGAGGGAATGGGATTCAATACCATACCCGACCAAATTCAATCTGATTAACTTCACACCGTTTGAAGGGAAGAGTTCGCCGATTCAACACTTGATTTATTTCAAGTCTCATTTGGGCATAATCTCTGGAAACGAGGCCTTAATGATCCGGTCATTCGTTGGCACCCTTCGTGGGCCCGCCTTCGATTGGTATCGACGGCTCAAGCCAGGGAGTATCAATTGCTGGGATGACATAGAAAGTTTGTTCCTCAGCAACTTCTTTGATGATGACGCCGAAGTGTCAATCGGAACCCTTCTAGATGAGAAGCAAAAAGACGGAGAGTCAGTTGACAACTTTGTCAAACGTTTCCGTAACAAAGCAATGAATTGCAGAGATCCTATCACGAAGGAGTTCATCCTGCAAACATGCCACAATAACCTCTCCATCGATGTCTTGGAAGCTCTGGGGGTTGAGCCGTCCACAACTTGGAAGGAGTTAAAATTTCGTGGCGAACAAGCTGAACACTTTCTTAAAAGAAAGAAAGTTGAGAGAGTCCAACAAATGACATCTGCCATCATTGGGAACGCAACTTTCGATCCGAAGTTTCAAAAAGAATATTCATTCGAAGAGGATGAAGCTCCAGCCATATTGGAATACCTCCTCGCTAATGACAAAATCGAGCTACCACCTATTAAAGATCAGGATGGTGCTAAAATGATTATGGATCCAAATTACTGTGCGTACCACAGAAGGATTCTTCATCCCACCGAAATTTGCTTTGGACTCAAAAACAAAATCCAAGCCTTAATTGACTCCGGCGTCATAACGGCGAAAGAAGTCGAGTAAAGACGACCATAATACTCCATCGGATACACGAGTTTAAACTGTTTTCCCTAACTCCATTGGGTACACGAGTATAAACTGTTTCCCCTCACTCCGAAAAGTATACGAGTATAAACTGCTCCTCGATACTCCAAAAGGTATATGAGTCTAAACTATTTCCTTTCCTTAACGGGAAGTTCCTGGAGAATCCTATATTCTTAAGGATAACCCGAACATATGACTGAGGTTAACGTACTCCTCGTTATACCCAGTTTTACAAAGAAAGCTGGGGGTCGATAATTCATGTAATGGGAAGTTCCTGGAAGAATGTTAAATATAATATTCTTAGGGATAACCCGATTATTATGGACAGAATGATAAATACTAAGCTCCTATTATGATTTTCGAACACTCTTTTGCTGAGATGAGATTCGATCACTTCGTTAGATCAATCTTCCCTCACAAAACCCATTTGGTCAAACCTTTAAACAGTTAGGACCGAAGCCAAAATCCCCTCTCGATTCGTTCCATGAACGAGAGGTCCACAAATTAAACGATCAAACCTTTAAACAGTTAGGATCGTCTTAAATTTCCATTTTGGTCAAACCTTTAAACAGTTGGGACCAAATCCAAAATCCCCTCTCGATTCCTTCCATGAACGAGAGGTCCACAAATTGAACGATCAAACCTTTAAACAGTTAGGATCGTCTCAAATTCCCATCTTGGTCAAACCTTTAAACAGTTAGGACCAAAGCCAAAATCCCCTCTCGATTCGTTCCATGAACGAGAGGTCCACAAATTGAATGATCAAACCTTTAAACAGTTAGGATCGTCTCAGAACTCCCACTTGGTCAAACCTTACTACAGTTAGGACCAAAACCAAAATCCCCTTTCGATTCCTTCCATGAACGAGAGGTCCAGCTTCGATTTGCGCAATCAAAACTATAAAAGTTAAGATTGCTTCCAATCTCAATTGATCAAACCTTATTCAGATTACCAAAGCCAAAATCCCCTCTTGATTCCTTCCATGAACAAGAGGTCCACCTTCGATTTGCGCAATCAAACCTATAAAAGTTAGGATTGCTTCCAATCTCAATTGATCAAACCTTATTCAGATTCTCTGAATAGAAATCCTACTTCAAATTTCCTTTGTATCAGGAGATAGAATATAAAATTCTTCCTCTCCGATTCTGGGTTTATCTCTACCAACAAACAAGAGACCAGGAGATAGAATATAAAATTCTTCCTCTCCGATTCTGGGTTTATCTCTACCAACAAACAAGAGACCAGGAGATAGAATATAAAATTCTTCCTCTCCGATTCTGGGTTCATCTCTACCAACAAACAAGAGACCAGGAGATAGAATATAAAATTCTTCCTCTCCGATTCTGGGTTCATCTCTACCAACAAACAAGAGACCAGGAGATTCCAATAGGTACACGAGTCTAAACTGTTTCCCTAATCTCAACAGGAAGTTTCTGGAGAATATCACTCAGAATATTCTTAAGAATAACCTGAATACTCCAATAGGTACACGAGTCTAAACTGTTTCCCTAATCTCAACAGGAAGTTTCTGGAGAATATCACTCAGAATATTCTTAAGAATAACCTGAATACTCCAATAGTAATCTCAACAGGAAGTTTCTGGAGAATATTACTCAAAATATTCTTAAGAATAACCTGGTTACCTCCTAACGGGTATATGAGGTTAAACTATTTCCCGAACACTCCGATAAACCATATTACTCCAATAGTTACACGAGTCTAAATTGTTTCCCTAGCCTCAACAGGAAGTTTCTGGAGAATATTACTCAAAATATTCTTAAGAATAACCTGACTACCTCCCAACGGGTATATGAGGTTAAACTATTCCCTGAACACTCCAATAGAGTATATGAGTATAAACTATTTCCCCAATTTTCAACAACGGTTCTGATTCAAGACTTCGACAACGGTCACGCGATAAACGCAACACCGGAGGAATCTTAGCTATTCTACAAAGCACTGAATAAGCTAAAAGATGAAGAAGTCAATAATTGAAGCCATTCGCGGACCATTCTATGCAACTTCCCCAACAAAGCACTGGAGAAATTGCAAGAAAAGCTTATCATATCCAAAGTGTCCCAGACTC
>NC_033800.1:108365287-108389596 GCF_001876935.1 Asparagus officinalis
CGTCACAGGCTAAAGACCCACGCAAGCGAGACCGCACCAAAACGGGATCTCGTGTTTATTTTCGAAAAGACCCAATTTTTGTTTTATTGCACGAGGAGGTCTTATAAAAAGACCGACTTTTTTTTATCGATTCTTGTTGTAACGATTGAAGTTGTAACAGATCCAAAAGCAATGAAAACAGCAACTTTCACCGAAAACAACAAGTCTGAGAAATGCCAACGACGGGCAAATGGAAACGTTGGTGGATCCACTGTCGTTTAATTTGATCAGCGGATGGTTTGGTGAGGAAAGATTAACCTACCAGAAGATTGGATCTCTTCTCACAAAAATAACTCATAAGAGTTAGAGAATAAGAAGAGACATTCTGACCTTCAGAGTTCGAACGTGAATTTCTTATTCACCAATTCCACAATGATTGGGTTATCCCTAAGAATACCCATGTGGTATTCTTTCGGGAACTTCCCGATGCATTGGATTATCCACCCCCAGCTTCTCTCTTGGAACTGGGTTTGATTTTGTTGTCCGACCGGGTTATCCTTAAGAATATTAGCGTAATATCCTCCAGGAACTTCCCGTCAATGGTAGGAAATAGTTTAGACTCATATATCTATTGGAGTATCAGGGAGCAGTTTAACCTCTTATACCGGTAGGAGGATTGAGAAGCAGTTTATACTCGTATACTCTTCGGAGTTTTGAGGAGCAGTTTATACTCGTATACTCGTCGGAGTTTTGAGAAGCAGTTTATACTCGTATACTCATCGGAGTGTTGAGAAGCAGTTTATACTCGTATACTCATCGGAGTGTTGCCATTCTCGATTGGCTTACCCTAGCGTTATAATGCCGGCTTCAACCAAGGTCTGGATGCTATTCTTGAGAGCAAAGCAATCCTTGGTAGGATGGAGGATCCTCCTGTGATACTCGCAGTACGTTGGATTCGTAGAATCGTCTTCTTCCTCCTGATGCGTGATGGGCGGGAGTTTGATTTTGTTGTTTTCGAGAAGGGTCTCGAAGATAGCTGGAACGTCTTCGTCTTTGAACGAGTACTCGTTTTGGAGCTCCTCGTCTGAATTCTCCTGTTGTTCCCAGGACTGTTGTTGTGACGTTTGATTATCGTCAATAACTGTTGCAGGCACGTCCCCTTCATTATGAGGTACGAGATCCGAATTCAGAGGATTAACCATTGGTTGGTTTCTCTCGACCTTCTTCCTTTTGAGGAAGCGTTCGGCCTGTTCTCCGCGTACCTTCAACTCTTTCCAGGTATTGAGCGGCTCTATTCCCATCACGTCCAAGATGTTAATGGACAAGTTGTTCGGACAAGTCTGCAAGAGGAATTCCTCCGTGACGGGATCCCTGCAGTTCATTGCCTGATTGCGGAAGCGTTTGATGAAGGTATCCACCGACTCTCCGCCTTTTTGTTTCTCGTCGAAGAGTGTCCTGATCGACACCTCGGTGTCATCATCGAAGAAATGGGCGAGAAACATGCCTTCCAAGTCCTCCCAGCTGTTGATGCTTCCGGGCTTGAGACGGAGGTACCAATCGAAGGCGGGCCCGCGAAGGGTACCAACGAATGACCGAACCATCAAGGGTCCGTTGCCAGAGATCACCCCCAAGTGGGACTTGAAGTAGATCAGATGCTGAGTGGGGGAGCCTTTCCCGCCGAACGGCGTGAAGTTGATCAGGTTGAACTTCGCCGGATACGGGATCGAATCCCATTCTCTTGGGTAAGGACACGGAATACCGGTCTTCTTCACCTCTCGAGCAATCATCAGGGCGTCGATTTTTCTTTCGAGATCCTTCATCTTTTCGGCCTGATCTCTATCCTGTTTTGGATAATTGTCGAGAGGAATGATACGGCCACCCCCAGTGTTGTCGTCACTGGTGGGTCCACCCCCAGCGTTGTTATTTTTAGTGGGGCCACCCCCAGTACTTTTGGGTGGTGCGTCGGCCATGGAGTATTGAGGAACAGTTTATACTCTTGTACTCTTTGGAGTATTGAGGAACAGTTTATACTCTTGTACTCTTTGGAGTATTGAGGAACAGTTTATACTCTTGTACTCTTTGGAGTATTGAGGAACAGTTTATACTCTTGTACTCTTTGGAGTATTGAGGAACAGTTTATACTCTTGTACTCTTTGGAGTATTGAGGAACAGTTTATACTCTTGTACTCTTTGGAGTATTGAGGAACAGTTTATACTCTTGTACTCTTTGGAGTATTGAGGAACAGTTTATACTCTTGTACTCTTTGGAGTATTGAGGAACAGTTTATACTCTTGTACTCTTTGGAGTATTGAGGAACAGTTTATACTCTTGTACTCTTTGGAGTATTGAGGAACAGTTTATACTCTTGTACTCTTTGGAGTATTGAGGAACAGTTTATACTCTTGTACTCTTTGGAGTATTGAGGAACAGTTTATACTCTTGTACTCTTTGGAGTATTGAGGAACAGTTTATACTCTTGTACTCTTTGGAGTATTGAGGAACAGTTTATACTCTTGTACTCTTTGGAGTATTGAGGAACAGTTTATACTCTTGTACTCTTTGGAGTATTGAGGAACAGTTTATACTCTTGTACTCTTTGGAGTATTGAGGAACAGTTTATACTCTTGTACTCTTTGGAGTATTGAGGAACAGTTTATACTCTTGTACTCTTTGGAGTATTGAGGAACAGTTTATACTCTTGTACTCTTTGGAGTATTGAGGAACAGTTTATACTCTTGTACTCTTTGGAGTATTGAGGAACAGTTTATACTCTTGTACTCTTTGGAGTATTGAGGAACAGTTTATACTCTTGTACTCTTTGGAGTATTGAGGAACAGTTTATACTCTTGTACTCTTTGGAGTATTGAGGAACAGTTTATACTCTTGTACTCTTTGGAGTATTGAGGAACAGTTTATACTCTTGTACTCTTTGGAGTATTGAGGAACAGTTTATACTCTTGTACTCTTTGGAGTATTGAGGAACAGTTTATACTCTTGTACTCTTTGGAGTATTGAGGAACAGTTTATACTCTTGTACTCTTTGGAGTATTGAGGAACAGTTTATACTCTTGTACTCTTTGGAGTATTGAGGAACAGTTTATACTCTTGTACTCTTTGGAGTATTGAGGAACAGTTTATACTCTTGTACTCTTTGGAGTATTGAGGAACAGTTTATACTCTTGTACTCTTTGGAGTATTGAGGAACAGTTTATACTCTTGTACTCTTTGGAGTATTGAGGAACAGTTTATACTCTTGTACTCTTTGGAGTATTGAGGAACAGTTTATACTCTTGTACTCTTTGGAGTATTGAGGAACAGTTTATACTCTTGTACTCTTTGGAGTATTGAGGAACAGTTTATACTCTTGTACTCTTTGGAGTATTGAGGAACAGTTTATACTCTTGTACTCTTTGGAGTATTGAGGAACAGTTTATACTCTTGTACTCTTTGGAGTATTGAGGAACAGTTTATACTCTTGTACTCTTTGGAGTATTGAGGAACAGTTTATACTCTTGTACTCTTTGGAGTATTGAGGAACAGTTTATACTCTTGTACTCTTTGGAGTATTGAGGAACAGTTTATACTCTTGTACTCTTTGGAGTATTGAGGAACAGTTTATACTCTTGTACTCTTTGGAGTATTGAGGAACAGTTTATACTCTTGTACTCTTTGGAGTATTGAGGAACAGTTTATACTCTTGTACTCTTTGGAGTATTGAGGAACAGTTTATACTCTTGTACTCTTTGGAGTATTGAGGAACAGTTTATACTCTTGTACTCTTTGGAGTATTGAGGAACAGTTTATACTCTTGTACTCTTTGGAGTATTGAGGAACAGTTTATACTCTTGTACTCTTTGGAGTATTGAGGAACAGTTTATACTCTTGTACTCTTTGGAGTATTGAGGAACAGTTTATACTCTTGTACTCTTTGGAGTATTGAGGAACAGTTTATACTCTTGTACTCTTTGGAGTATTGAGGAACAGTTTATACTCTTGTACTCTTTGGAGTATTGAGGAACAGTTTATACTCTTGTACTCTTTGGAGTATTGAGGAACAGTTTATACTCTTGTACTCTTTGGAGTATTGAGGAACAGTTTATACTCTTGTACTCTTTGGAGTATTGAGGAACAGTTTATACTCTTGTACTCTTTGGAGTATTGAGGAACAGTTTATACTCTTGTACTCTTTGGAGTATTGAGGAACAGTTTATACTCTTGTACTCTTTGGAGTATTGAGGAACAGTTTATACTCTTGTACTCTTTGGAGTATTGAGGAACAGTTTATACTCTTGTACTCTTTGGAGTATTGAGGAACAGTTTATACTCTTGTACTCTTTGGAGTATTGAGGAACAGTTTATACTCTTGTACTCTTTGGAGTATTGAGGAACAGTTTATACTCTTGTACTCTTTGGAGTATTGAGGAACAGTTTATACTCTTGTACTCTTTGGAGTATTGAGGAACAGTTTATACTCTTGTACTCTTTGGAGTATTGAGGAACAGTTTATACTCTTGTACTCTTTGGAGTATTGAGGAACAGTTTATACTCTTGTACTCTTTGGAGTATTGAGGAACAGTTTATACTCTTGTACTCTTTGGAGTATTGAGGAACAGTTTATACTCTTGTACTCTTTGGAGTATTGAGGAACAGTTTATACTCTTGTACTCTTTGGAGTATTGAGGAACAGTTTATACTCTTGTACTCTTTGGAGTATTGAGGAACAGTTTATACTCTTGTACTCTTTGGAGTATTGAGGAACAGTTTATACTCTTGTACTCTTTGGAGTATTGAGGAACAGTTTATACTCTTGTACTCTTTGGAGTATTGAGGAACAGTTTATACTCTTGTACTCTTTGGAGTATTGAGGAACAGTTTATACTCTTGTACTCTTTGGAGTATTGAGGAACAGTTTATACTCTTGTACTCTTTGGAGTATTGAGGAACAGTTTATACTCTTGTACTCTTTGGAGTATTGAGGAACAGTTTATACTCTTGTACTCTTTGGAGTATTGAGGAACAGTTTATACTCTTGTACTCTTTGGAGTATTGAGGAACAGTTTATACTCTTGTACTCTTTGGAGTATTGAGGAACAGTTTATACTCTTGTACTCTTTGGAGTATTGAGGAACAGTTTATACTCTTGTACTCTTTGGAGTATTGAGGAACAGTTTATACTCTTGTACTCTTTGGAGTATTGAGGAACAGTTTATACTCTTGTACTCTTTGGAGTATTGAGGAACAGTTTATACTCTTGTACTCTTTGGAGTATTGAGGAACAGTTTATACTCTTGTACTCTTTGGAGTATTGAGGAACAGTTTATACTCTTGTACTCTTTGGAGTATTGAGGAACAGTTTATACTCTTGTACTCTTTGGAGTATTGAGGAACAGTTTATACTCTTGTACTCTTTGGAGTATTGAGGAACAGTTTATACTCTTGTACTCTTTGGAGTATTGAGGAACAGTTTATACTCTTGTACTCTTTGGAGTATTGAGGAACAGTTTATACTCTTGTACTCTTTGGAGTATTGAGGAACAGTTTATACTCTTGTACTCTTTGGAGTATTGAGGAACAGTTTATACTCTTGTACTCTTTGGAGTATTGAGGAACAGTTTATACTCTTGTACTCTTTGGAGTATTGAGGAACAGTTTATACTCTTGTACTCTTTGGAGTATTGAGGAACAGTTTATACTCTTGTACTCTTTGGAGTATTGAGGAACAGTTTATACTCTTGTACTCTTTGGAGTATTGAGGAACAGTTTATACTCTTGTACTCTTTGGAGTATTGAGGAACAGTTTATACTCTTGTACTCTTTGGAGTATTGAGGAACAGTTTATACTCTTGTACTCTTTGGAGTATTGAGGAACAGTTTATACTCTTGTACTCTTTGGAGTATTGAGGAACAGTTTATACTCTTGTACTCTTTGGAGTATTGAGGAACAGTTTATACTCTTGTACTCTTTGGAGTATTGAGGAACAGTTTATACTCTTGTACTCTTTGGAGTATTGAGGAACAGTTTATACTCTTGTACTCTTTGGAGTATTGAGGAACAGTTTATACTCTTGTACTCTTTGGAGTATTGAGGAACAGTTTATACTCTTGTACTCTTTGGAGTATTGAGGAACAGTTTATACTCTTGTACTCTTTGGAGTATTGAGGAACAGTTTATACTCTTGTACTCTTTGGAGTATTGAGGAACAGTTTATACTCTTGTACTCTTTGGAGTATTGAGGAACAGTTTATACTCTTGTACTCTTTGGAGTATTGAGGAACAGTTTATACTCTTGTACTCTTTGGAGTATTGAGGAACAGTTTATACTCTTGTACTCTTTGGAGTATTGAGGAACAGTTTATACTCTTGTACTCTTTGGAGTATTGAGGAACAGTTTATACTCTTGTACTCTTTGGAGTATTGAGGAACAGTTTATACTCTTGTACTCTTTGGAGTATTGAGGAACAGTTTATACTCTTGTACTCTTTGGAGTATTGAGGAACAGTTTATACTCTTGTACTCTTTGGAGTATTGAGGAACAGTTTATACTCTTGTACTCTTTGGAGTATTGAGGAACAGTTTATACTCTTGTACTCTTTGGAGTATTGAGGAACAGTTTATACTCTTGTACTCTTTGGAGTATTGAGGAACAGTTTATACTCTTGTACTCTTTGGAGTATTGAGGAACAGTTTATACTCTTGTACTCTTTGGAGTATTGAGGAACAGTTTATACTCTTGTACTCTTTGGAGTATTGAGGAACAGTTTATACTCTTGTACTCTTTGGAGTATTGAGGAACAGTTTATACTCTTGTACTCTTTGGAGTATTGAGGAACAGTTTATACTCTTGTACTCTTTGGAGTATTGAGGAACAGTTTATACTCTTGTACTCTTTGGAGTATTGAGGAACAGTTTATACTCTTGTACTCTTTGGAGTATTGAGGAACAGTTTATACTCTTGTACTCTTTGGAGTATTGAGGAACAGTTTATACTCTTGTACTCTTTGGAGTATTGAGGAACAGTTTATACTCTTGTACTCTTTGGAGTATTGAGGAACAGTTTATACTCTTGTACTCTTTGGAGTATTGAGGAACAGTTTATACTCTTGTACTCTTTGGAGTATTGAGGAACAGTTTATACTCTTGTACTCTTTGGAGTATTGAGGAACAGTTTATACTCTTGTACTCTTTGGAGTATTGAGGAACAGTTTATACTCTTGTACTCTTTGGAGTATTGAGGAACAGTTTATACTCTTGTACTCTTTGGAGTATTGAGGAACAGTTTATACTCTTGTACTCTTTGGAGTATTGAGGAACAGTTTATACTCTTGTACTCTTTGGAGTATTGAGGAACAGTTTATACTCTTGTACTCTTTGGAGTATTGAGGAACAGTTTATACTCTTGTACTCTTTGGAGTATTGAGGAACAGTTTATACTCTTGTACTCTTTGGAGTATTGAGGAACAGTTTATACTCTTGTACTCTTTGGAGTATTGAGGAACAGTTTATACTCTTGTACTCTTTGGAGTATTGAGGAACAGTTTATACTCTTGTACTCTTTGGAGTATTGAGGAACAGTTTATACTCTTGTACTCTTTGGAGTATTGAGGAACAGTTTATACTCTTGTACTCTTTGGAGTATTGAGGAACAGTTTATACTCTTGTACTCTTTGGAGTATTGAGGAACAGTTTATACTCTTGTACTCTTTGGAGTATTGAGGAACAGTTTATACTCTTGTACTCTTTGGAGTATTGAGGAACAGTTTATACTCTTGTACTCTTTGGAGTATTGAGGAACAGTTTATACTCTTGTACTCTTTGGAGTATTGAGGAACAGTTTATACTCTTGTACTCTTTGGAGTATTGAGGAACAGTTTATACTCTTGTACTCTTTGGAGTATTGAGGAACAGTTTATACTCTTGTACTCTTTGGAGTATTGAGGAACAGTTTATACTCTTGTACTCTTTGGAGTATTGAGGAACAGTTTATACTCTTGTACTCTTTGGAGTATTGAGGAACAGTTTATACTCTTGTACTCTTTGGAGTATTGAGGAACAGTTTATACTCTTGTACTCTTTGGAGTATTGAGGAACAGTTTATACTCTTGTACTCTTTGGAGTATTGAGGAACAGTTTATACTCTTGTACTCTTTGGAGTATTGAGGAACAGTTTATACTCTTGTACTCTTTGGAGTATTGAGGAACAGTTTATACTCTTGTACTCTTTGGAGTATTGAGGAACAGTTTATACTCTTGTACTCTTTGGAGTATTGAGGAACAGTTTATACTCTTGTACTCTTTGGAGTATTGAGGAACAGTTTATACTCTTGTACTCTTTGGAGTATTGAGGAACAGTTTATACTCTTGTACTCTTTGGAGTATTGAGGAACAGTTTATACTCTTGTACTCTTTGGAGTATTGAGGAACAGTTTATACTCTTGTACTCTTTGGAGTATTGAGGAACAGTTTATACTCTTGTACTCTTTGGAGTATTGAGGAACAGTTTATACTCTTGTACTCTTTGGAGTATTGAGGAACAGTTTATACTCTTGTACTCTTTGGAGTATTGAGGAACAGTTTATACTCTTGTACTCTTTGGAGTATTGAGGAACAGTTTATACTCTTGTACTCTTTGGAGTATTGAGGAACAGTTTATACTCTTGTACTCTTTGGAGTATTGAGGAACAGTTTATACTCTTGTACTCTTTGGAGTATTGAGGAACAGTTTATACTCTTGTACTCTTTGGAGTATTGAGGAACAGTTTATACTCTTGTACTCTTTGGAGTATTGAGGAACAGTTTATACTCTTGTACTCTTTGGAGTATTGAGGAACAGTTTATACTCTTGTACTCTTTGGAGTATTGAGGAACAGTTTATACTCTTGTACTCTTTGGAGTATTGAGGAACAGTTTATACTCTTGTACTCTTTGGAGTATTGAGGAACAGTTTATACTCTTGTACTCTTTGGAGTATTGAGGAACAGTTTATACTCTTGTACTCTTTGGAGTATTGAGGAACAGTTTATACTCTTGTACTCTTTGGAGTATTGAGGAACAGTTTATACTCTTGTACTCTTTGGAGTATTGAGGAACAGTTTATACTCTTGTACTCTTTGGAGTATTGAGGAACAGTTTATACTCTTGTACTCTTTGGAGTATTGAGGAACAGTTTATACTCTTGTACTCTTTGGAGTATTGAGGAACAGTTTATACTCTTGTACTCTTTGGAGTATTGAGGAACAGTTTATACTCTTGTACTCTTTGGAGTATTGAGGAACAGTTTATACTCTTGTACTCTTTGGAGTATTGAGGAACAGTTTATACTCTTGTACTCTTTGGAGTATTGAGGAACAGTTTATACTCTTGTACTCTTTGGAGTATTGAGGAACAGTTTATACTCTTGTACTCTTTGGAGTATTGAGGAACAGTTTATACTCTTGTACTCTTTGGAGTATTGAGGAACAGTTTATACTCTTGTACTCTTTGGAGTATTGAGGAACAGTTTATACTCTTGTACTCTTTGGAGTATTGAGGAACAGTTTATACTCTTGTACTCTTTGGAGTATTGAGGAACAGTTTATACTCTTGTACTCTTTGGAGTATTGAGGAACAGTTTATACTCTTGTACTCTTTGGAGTATTGAGGAACAGTTTATACTCTTGTACTCTTTGGAGTATTGAGGAACAGTTTATACTCTTGTACTCTTTGGAGTATTGAGGAACAGTTTATACTCTTGTACTCTTTGGAGTATTGAGGAACAGTTTATACTCTTGTACTCTTTGGAGTATTGAGGAACAGTTTATACTCTTGTACTCTTTGGAGTATTGAGGAACAGTTTATACTCTTGTACTCTTTGGAGTATTGAGGAACAGTTTATACTCTTGTACTCTTTGGAGTATTGAGGAACAGTTTATACTCTTGTACTCTTTGGAGTATTGAGGAACAGTTTATACTCTTGTACTCTTTGGAGTATTGAGGAACAGTTTATACTCTTGTACTCTTTGGAGTATTGAGGAACAGTTTATACTCTTGTACTCTTTGGAGTATTGAGGAACAGTTTATACTCTTGTACTCTTTGGAGTATTGAGGAACAGTTTATACTCTTGTACTCTTTGGAGTATTGAGGAACAGTTTATACTCTTGTACTCTTTGGAGTATTGAGGAACAGTTTATACTCTTGTACTCTTTGGAGTATTGAGGAACAGTTTATACTCTTGTACTCTTTGGAGTATTGAGGAACAGTTTATACTCTTGTACTCTTTGGAGTATTGAGGAACAGTTTATACTCTTGTACTCTTTGGAGTATTGAGGAACAGTTTATACTCTTGTACTCTTTGGAGTATTGAGGAACAGTTTATACTCTTGTACTCTTTGGAGTATTGAGGAACAGTTTATACTCTTGTACTCTTTGGAGTATTGAGGAACAGTTTATACTCTTGTACTCTTTGGAGTATTGAGGAACAGTTTATACTCTTGTACTCTTTGGAGTATTGAGGAACAGTTTATACTCTTGTACTCTTTGGAGTATTGAGGAACAGTTTATACTCTTGTACTCTTTGGAGTATTGAGGAACAGTTTATACTCTTGTACTCTTTGGAGTATTGAGGAACAGTTTATACTCTTGTACTCTTTGGAGTATTGAGGAACAGTTTATACTCTTGTACTCTTTGGAGTATTGAGGAACAGTTTATACTCTTGTACTCTTTGGAGTATTGAGGAACAGTTTATACTCTTGTACTCTTTGGAGTATTGAGGAACAGTTTATACTCTTGTACTCTTTGGAGTATTGAGGAACAGTTTATACTCTTGTACTCTTTGGAGTATTGAGGAACAGTTTATACTCTTGTACTCTTTGGAGTATTGAGGAACAGTTTATACTCTTGTACTCTTTGGAGTATTGAGGAACAGTTTATACTCTTGTACTCTTTGGAGTATTGAGGAACAGTTTATACTCTTGTACTCTTTGGAGTATTGAGGAACAGTTTATACTCTTGTACTCTTTGGAGTATTGAGGAACAGTTTATACTCTTGTACTCTTTGGAGTATTGAGGAACAGTTTATACTCTTGTACTCTTTGGAGTATTGAGGAACAGTTTATACTCTTGTACTCTTTGGAGTATTGAGGAACAGTTTATACTCTTGTACTCTTTGGAGTATTGAGGAACAGTTTATACTCTTGTACTCTTTGGAGTATTGAGGAACAGTTTATACTCTTGTACTCTTTGGAGTATTGAGGAACAGTTTATACTCTTGTACTCTTTGGAGTATTGAGGAACAGTTTATACTCTTGTACTCTTTGGAGTATTGAGGAACAGTTTATACTCTTGTACTCTTTGGAGTATTGAGGAACAGTTTATACTCTTGTACTCTTTGGAGTATTGAGGAACAGTTTATACTCTTGTACTCTTTGGAGTATTGAGGAACAGTTTATACTCTTGTACTCTTTGGAGTATTGAGGAACAGTTTATACTCTTGTACTCTTTGGAGTATTGAGGAACAGTTTATACTCTTGTACTCTTTGGAGTATTGAGGAACAGTTTATACTCTTGTACTCTTTGGAGTATTGAGGAACAGTTTATACTCTTGTACTCTTTGGAGTATTGAGGAACAGTTTATACTCTTGTACTCTTTGGAGTATTGAGGAACAGTTTATACTCTTGTACTCTTTGGAGTATTGAGGAACAGTTTATACTCTTGTACTCTTTGGAGTATTGAGGAACAGTTTATACTCTTGTACTCTTTGGAGTATTGAGGAACAGTTTATACTCTTGTACTCTTTGGAGTATTGAGGAACAGTTTATACTCTTGTACTCTTTGGAGTATTGAGGAACAGTTTATACTCTTGTACTCTTTGGAGTATTGAGGAACAGTTTATACTCTTGTACTCTTTGGAGTATTGAGGAACAGTTTATACTCTTGTACTCTTTGGAGTATTGAGGAACAGTTTATACTCTTGTACTCTTTGGAGTATTGAGGAACAGTTTATACTCTTGTACTCTTTGGAGTATTGAGGAACAGTTTATACTCTTGTACTCTTTGGAGTATTGAGGAACAGTTTATACTCTTGTACTCTTTGGAGTATTGAGGAACAGTTTATACTCTTGTACTCTTTGGAGTATTGAGGAACAGTTTATACTCTTGTACTCTTTGGAGTATTGAGGAACAGTTTATACTCTTGTACTCTTTGGAGTATTGAGGAACAGTTTATACTCTTGTACTCTTTGGAGTATTGAGGAACAGTTTATACTCTTGTACTCTTTGGAGTATTGAGGAACAGTTTATACTCTTGTACTCTTTGGAGTATTGAGGAACAGTTTATACTCTTGTACTCTTTGGAGTATTGAGGAACAGTTTATACTCTTGTACTCTTTGGAGTATTGAGGAACAGTTTATACTCTTGTACTCTTTGGAGTATTGAGGAACAGTTTATACTCTTGTACTCTTTGGAGTATTGAGGAACAGTTTATACTCTTGTACTCTTTGGAGTATTGAGGAACAGTTTATACTCTTGTACTCTTTGGAGTATTGAGGAACAGTTTATACTCTTGTACTCTTTGGAGTATTGAGGAACAGTTTATACTCTTGTACTCTTTGGAGTATTGAGGAACAGTTTATACTCTTGTACTCTTTGGAGTATTGAGGAACAGTTTATACTCTTGTACTCTTTGGAGTATTGAGGAACAGTTTATACTCTTGTACTCTTTGGAGTATTGAGGAACAGTTTATACTCTTGTACTCTTTGGAGTATTGAGGAACAGTTTATACTCTTGTACTCTTTGGAGTATTGAGGAACAGTTTATACTCTTGTACTCTTTGGAGTATTGAGGAACAGTTTATACTCTTGTACTCTTTGGAGTATTGAGGAACAGTTTATACTCTTGTACTCTTTGGAGTATTGAGGAACAGTTTATACTCTTGTACTCTTTGGAGTATTGAGGAACAGTTTATACTCTTGTACTCTTTGGAGTATTGAGGAACAGTTTATACTCTTGTACTCTTTGGAGTATTGAGGAACAGTTTATACTCTTGTACTCTTTGGAGTATTGAGGAACAGTTTATACTCTTGTACTCTTTGGAGTATTGAGGAACAGTTTATACTCTTGTACTCTTTGGAGTATTGAGGAACAGTTTATACTCTTGTACTCTTTGGAGTATTGAGGAACAGTTTATACTCTTGTACTCTTTGGAGTATTGAGGAACAGTTTATACTCTTGTACTCTTTGGAGTATTGAGGAACAGTTTATACTCTTGTACTCTTTGGAGTATTGAGGAACAGTTTATACTCTTGTACTCTTTGGAGTATTGAGGAACAGTTTATACTCTTGTACTCTTTGGAGTATTGAGGAACAGTTTATACTCTTGTACTCTTTGGAGTATTGAGGAACAGTTTATACTCTTGTACTCTTTGGAGTATTGAGGAACAGTTTATACTCTTGTACTCTTTGGAGTATTGAGGAACAGTTTATACTCTTGTACTCTTTGGAGTATTGAGGAACAGTTTATACTCTTGTACTCTTTGGAGTATTGAGGAACAGTTTATACTCTTGTACTCTTTGGAGTATTGAGGAACAGTTTATACTCTTGTACTCTTTGGAGTATTGAGGAACAGTTTATACTCTTGTACTCTTTGGAGTATTGAGGAACAGTTTATACTCTTGTACTCTTTGGAGTATTGAGGAACAGTTTATACTCTTGTACTCTTTGGAGTATTGAGGAACAGTTTATACTCTTGTACTCTTTGGAGTATTGAGGAACAGTTTATACTCTTGTACTCTTTGGAGTATTGAGGAACAGTTTATACTCTTGTACTCTTTGGAGTATTGAGGAACAGTTTATACTCTTGTACTCTTTGGAGTATTGAGGAACAGTTTATACTCTTGTACTCTTTGGAGTATTGAGGAACAGTTTATACTCTTGTACTCTTTGGAGTATTGAGGAACAGTTTATACTCTTGTACTCTTTGGAGTATTGAGGAACAGTTTATACTCTTGTACTCTTTGGAGTATTGAGGAACAGTTTATACTCTTGTACTCTTTGGAGTATTGAGGAACAGTTTATACTCTTGTACTCTTTGGAGTATTGAGGAACAGTTTATACTCTTGTACTCTTTGGAGTATTGAGGAACAGTTTATACTCTTGTACTCTTTGGAGTATTGAGGAACAGTTTATACTCTTGTACTCTTTGGAGTATTGAGGAACAGTTTATACTCTTGTACTCTTTGGAGTATTGAGGAACAGTTTATACTCTTGTACTCTTTGGAGTATTGAGGAACAGTTTATACTCTTGTACTCTTTGGAGTATTGAGGAACAGTTTATACTCTTGTACTCTTTGGAGTATTGAGGAACAGTTTATACTCTTGTACTCTTTGGAGTATTGAGGAACAGTTTATACTCTTGTACTCTTTGGAGTATTGAGGAACAGTTTATACTCTTGTACTCTTTGGAGTATTGAGGAACAGTTTATACTCTTGTACTCTTTGGAGTATTGAGGAACAGTTTATACTCTTGTACTCTTTGGAGTATTGAGGAACAGTTTATACTCTTGTACTCTTTGGAGTATTGAGGAACAGTTTATACTCTTGTACTCTTTGGAGTATTGAGGAACAGTTTATACTCTTGTACTCTTTGGAGTATTGAGGAACAGTTTATACTCTTGTACTCTTTGGAGTATTGAGGAACAGTTTATACTCTTGTACTCTTTGGAGTATTGAGGAACAGTTTATACTCTTGTACTCTTTGGAGTATTGAGGAACAGTTTATACTCTTGTACTCTTTGGAGTATTGAGGAACAGTTTATACTCTTGTACTCTTTGGAGTATTGAGGAACAGTTTATACTCTTGTACTCTTTGGAGTATTGAGGAACAGTTTATACTCTTGTACTCTTTGGAGTATTGAGGAACAGTTTATACTCTTGTACTCTTTGGAGTATTGAGGAACAGTTTATACTCTTGTACTCTTTGGAGTATTGAGGAACAGTTTATACTCTTGTACTCTTTGGAGTATTGAGGAACAGTTTATACTCTTGTACTCTTTGGAGTATTGAGGAACAGTTTATACTCTTGTACTCTTTGGAGTATTGAGGAACAGTTTATACTCTTGTACTCTTTGGAGTATTGAGGAACAGTTTATACTCTTGTACTCTTTGGAGTATTGAGGAACAGTTTATACTCTTGTACTCTTTGGAGTATTGAGGAACAGTTTATACTCTTGTACTCTTTGGAGTATTGAGGAACAGTTTATACTCTTGTACTCTTTGGAGTATTGAGGAACAGTTTATACTCTTGTACTCTTTGGAGTATTGAGGAACAGTTTATACTCTTGTACTCTTTGGAGTATTGAGGAACAGTTTATACTCTTGTACTCTTTGGAGTATTGAGGAACAGTTTATACTCTTGTACTCTTTGGAGTATTGAGGAACAGTTTATACTCTTGTACTCTTTGGAGTATTGAGGAACAGTTTATACTCTTGTACTCTTTGGAGTATTGAGGAACAGTTTATACTCTTGTACTCTTTGGAGTATTGAGGAACAGTTTATACTCTTGTACTCTTTGGAGTATTGAGGAACAGTTTATACTCTTGTACTCTTTGGAGTATTGAGGAACAGTTTATACTCTTGTACTCTTTGGAGTATTGAGGAACAGTTTATACTCTTGTACTCTTTGGAGTATTGAGGAACAGTTTATACTCTTGTACTCTTTGGAGTATTGAGGAACAGTTTATACTCTTGTACTCTTTGGAGTATTGAGGAACAGTTTATACTCTTGTACTCTTTGGAGTATTGAGGAACAGTTTATACTCTTGTACTCTTTGGAGTATTGAGGAACAGTTTATACTCTTGTACTCTTTGGAGTATTGAGGAACAGTTTATACTCTTGTACTCTTTGGAGTATTGAGGAACAGTTTATACTCTTGTACTCTTTGGAGTATTGAGGAACAGTTTATACTCTTGTACTCTTTGGAGTATTGAGGAACAGTTTATACTCTTGTACTCTTTGGAGTATTGAGGAACAGTTTATACTCTTGTACTCTTTGGAGTATTGAGGAACAGTTTATACTCTTGTACTCTTTGGAGTATTGAGGAACAGTTTATACTCTTGTACTCTTTGGAGTATTGAGGAACAGTTTATACTCTTGTACTCTTTGGAGTATTGAGGAACAGTTTATACTCTTGTACTCTTTGGAGTATTGAGGAACAGTTTATACTCTTGTACTCTTTGGAGTATTGAGGAACAGTTTATACTCTTGTACTCTTTGGAGTATTGAGGAACAGTTTATACTCTTGTACTCTTTGGAGTATTGAGGAACAGTTTATACTCTTGTACTCTTTGGAGTATTGAGGAACAGTTTATACTCTTGTACTCTTTGGAGTATTGAGGAACAGTTTATACTCTTGTACTCTTTGGAGTATTGAGGAACAGTTTATACTCTTGTACTCTTTGGAGTATTGAGGAACAGTTTATACTCTTGTACTCTTTGGAGTATTGAGGAACAGTTTATACTCTTGTACTCTTTGGAGTATTGAGGAACAGTTTATACTCTTGTACTCTTTGGAGTATTGAGGAACAGTTTATACTCTTGTACTCTTTGGAGTATTGAGGAACAGTTTATACTCTTGTACTCTTTGGAGTATTGAGGAACAGTTTATACTCTTGTACTCTTTGGAGTATTGAGGAACAGTTTATACTCTTGTACTCTTTGGAGTATTGAGGAACAGTTTATACTCTTGTACTCTTTGGAGTATTGAGGAACAGTTTATACTCTTGTACTCTTTGGAGTATTGAGGAACAGTTTATACTCTTGTACTCTTTGGAGTATTGAGGAACAGTTTATACTCTTGTACTCTTTGGAGTATTGAGGAACAGTTTATACTCTTGTACTCTTTGGAGTATTGAGGAACAGTTTATACTCTTGTACTCTTTGGAGTATTGAGGAACAGTTTATACTCTTGTACTCTTTGGAGTATTGAGGAACAGTTTATACTCTTGTACTCTTTGGAGTATTGAGGAACAGTTTATACTCTTGTACTCTTTGGAGTATTGAGGAACAGTTTATACTCTTGTACTCTTTGGAGTATTGAGGAACAGTTTATACTCTTGTACTCTTTGGAGTATTGAGGAACAGTTTATACTCTTGTACTCTTTGGAGTATTGAGGAACAGTTTATACTCTTGTACTCTTTGGAGTATTGAGGAACAGTTTATACTCTTGTACTCTTTGGAGTATTGAGGAACAGTTTATACTCTTGTACTCTTTGGAGTATTGAGGAACAGTTTATACTCTTGTACTCTTTGGAGTATTGAGGAACAGTTTATACTCTTGTACTCTTTGGAGTATTGAGGAACAGTTTATACTCTTGTACTCTTTGGAGTATTGAGGAACAGTTTATACTCTTGTACTCTTTGGAGTATTGAGGAACAGTTTATACTCTTGTACTCTTTGGAGTATTGAGGAACAGTTTATACTCTTGTACTCTTTGGAGTATTGAGGAACAGTTTATACTCTTGTACTCTTTGGAGTATTGAGGAACAGTTTATACTCTTGTACTCTTTGGAGTATTGAGGAACAGTTTATACTCTTGTACTCTTTGGAGTATTGAGGAACAGTTTATACTCTTGTACTCTTTGGAGTATTGAGGAACAGTTTATACTCTTGTACTCTTTGGAGTATTGAGGAACAGTTTATACTCTTGTACTCTTTGGAGTATTGAGGAACAGTTTATACTCTTGTACTCTTTGGAGTATTGAGGAACAGTTTATACTCTTGTACTCTTTGGAGTATTGAGGAACAGTTTATACTCTTGTACTCTTTGGAGTATTGAGGAACAGTTTATACTCTTGTACTCTTTGGAGTATTGAGGAACAGTTTATACTCTTGTACTCTTTGGAGTATTGAGGAACAGTTTATACTCTTGTACTCTTTGGAGTATTGAGGAACAGTTTATACTCTTGTACTCTTTGGAGTATTGAGGAACAGTTTATACTCTTGTACTCTTTGGAGTATTGAGGAACAGTTTATACTCTTGTACTCTTTGGAGTATTGAGGAACAGTTTATACTCTTGTACTCTTTGGAGTATTGAGGAACAGTTTATACTCTTGTACTCTTTGGAGTATTGAGGAACAGTTTATACTCTTGTACTCTTTGGAGTATTGAGGAACAGTTTATACTCTTGTACTCTTTGGAGTATTGAGGAACAGTTTATACTCTTGTACTCTTTGGAGTATTGAGGAACAGTTTATACTCTTGTACTCTTTGGAGTATTGAGGAACAGTTTATACTCTTGTACTCTTTGGAGTATTGAGGAACAGTTTATACTCTTGTACTCTTTGGAGTATTGAGGAACAGTTTATACTCTTGTACTCTTTGGAGTATTGAGGAACAGTTTATACTCTTGTACTCTTTGGAGTATTGAGGAACAGTTTATACTCTTGTACTCTTTGGAGTATTGAGGAACAGTTTATACTCTTGTACTCTTTGGAGTATTGAGGAACAGTTTATACTCTTGTACTCTTTGGAGTATTGAGGAACAGTTTATACTCTTGTACTCTTTGGAGTATTGAGGAACAGTTTATACTCTTGTACTCTTTGGAGTATTGAGGAACAGTTTATACTCTTGTACTCTTTGGAGTATTGAGGAACAGTTTATACTCTTGTACTCTTTGGAGTATTGAGGAACAGTTTATACTCTTGTACTCTTTGGAGTATTGAGGAACAGTTTATACTCTTGTACTCTTTGGAGTATTGAGGAACAGTTTATACTCTTGTACTCTTTGGAGTATTGAGGAACAGTTTATACTCTTGTACTCTTTGGAGTATTGAGGAACAGTTTATACTCTTGTACTCTTTGGAGTATTGAGGAACAGTTTATACTCTTGTACTCTTTGGAGTATTGAGGAACAGTTTATACTCTTGTACTCTTTGGAGTATTGAGGAACAGTTTATACTCTTGTACTCTTTGGAGTATTGAGGAACAGTTTATACTCTTGTACTCTTTGGAGTATTGAGGAACAGTTTATACTCTTGTACTCTTTGGAGTATTGAGGAACAGTTTATACTCTTGTACTCTTTGGAGTATTGAGGAACAGTTTATACTCTTGTACTCTTTGGAGTATTGAGGAACAGTTTATACTCTTGTACTCTTTGGAGTATTGAGGAACAGTTTATACTCTTGTACTCTTTGGAGTATTGAGGAACAGTTTATACTCTTGTACTCTTTGGAGTATTGAGGAACAGTTTATACTCTTGTACTCTTTGGAGTATTGAGGAACAGTTTATACTCTTGTACTCTTTGGAGTATTGAGGAACAGTTTATACTCTTGTACTCTTTGGAGTATTGAGGAACAGTTTATACTCTTGTACTCTTTGGAGTATTGAGGAACAGTTTATACTCTTGTACTCTTTGGAGTATTGAGGAACAGTTTATACTCTTGTACTCTTTGGAGTATTGAGGAACAGTTTATACTCTTGTACTCTTTGGAGTATTGAGGAACAGTTTATACTCTTGTACTCTTTGGAGTATTGAGGAACAGTTTATACTCTTGTACTCTTTGGAGTATTGAGGAACAGTTTATACTCTTGTACTCTTTGGAGTATTGAGGAACAGTTTATACTCTTGTACTCTTTGGAGTATTGAGGAACAGTTTATACTCTTGTACTCTTTGGAGTATTGAGGAACAGTTTATACTCTTGTACTCTTTGGAGTATTGAGGAACAGTTTATACTCTTGTACTCTTTGGAGTATTGAGGAACAGTTTATACTCTTGTACTCTTTGGAGTATTGAGGAACAGTTTATACTCTTGTACTCTTTGGAGTATTGAGGAACAGTTTATACTCTTGTACTCTTTGGAGTATTGAGGAACAGTTTATACTCTTGTACTCTTTGGAGTATTGAGGAACAGTTTATACTCTTGTACTCTTTGGAGTATTGAGGAACAGTTTATACTCTTGTACTCTTTGGAGTATTGAGGAACAGTTTATACTCTTGTACTCTTTGGAGTATTGAGGAACAGTTTATACTCTTGTACTCTTTGGAGTATTGAGGAACAGTTTATACTCTTGTACTCTTTGGAGTATTGAGGAACAGTTTATACTCTTGTACTCTTTGGAGTATTGAGGAACAGTTTATACTCTTGTACTCTTTGGAGTATTGAGGAACAGTTTATACTCTTGTACTCTTTGGAGTATTGAGGAACAGTTTATACTCTTGTACTCTTTGGAGTATTGAGGAACAGTTTATACTCTTGTACTCTTTGGAGTATTGAGGAACAGTTTATACTCTTGTACTCTTTGGAGTATTGAGGAACAGTTTATACTCTTGTACTCTTTGGAGTATTGAGGAACAGTTTATACTCTTGTACTCTTTGGAGTATTGAGGAACAGTTTATACTCTTGTACTCTTTGGAGTGTTGCCGTTTTCAATTGGCTTACCCTAGCGTTATAACGCCGGCTTCAACCAAGGTCTGGATGCTATTCTTGAGAGCAAAGCATTCCTTGGTGGGGTGGAGGATCCTTCTGTGGTACTCGCAGTACGTTGGGTCCGCAGAATCGTCATCTTCCTCCTGGTTCGTGATGGGCGGGAGCTTGATTTTGTTGTTTTCAAGAAGGGTCTCGAAGATGGCTGGAACGTCTTCGTCTTTGAATGAGTACTCGTTTTGGAGTGTCTCATCCGGGGTTTGATCATCGTCAATAACTGCTGCAGGTACGTCCTCTTCATCATGAGGTACGAGATCCGAATCCGGAGGATTAACCATCGGTTGGTTTCTCTCGATCTTCCGCCTTCTGATGAAGCGTTCAGCTTGTTCTCCTCGAGCCTTCAACTCTTTCCAGGTATTGAGCGGCTCTATTCCCATCACGTCCAAGATGTTAATGGACAAGTTGTTCTGACAAGTCTGCAAGAGGAATTCCTCCGTGACGGGATCCCTGCAGTTCATTGCCTGATTGCGGAAGCGTTTGATGAAGGTATCTACCGACTCTCCGCCTTTTTGTTTCTCGTCGAAGAGTGTCCTGATCGACACCTCGGTGTCATCATCGAAGAAATGGGCGAGAAACTTGCTTTCCAAGTCCTCCCAGCTGTTGATGCTTCCGGGCTTGAGACGGCGGTACCAATCGAAGGCAGGCCCGCGAAAGGTGCCAACGAATGACCGAACCATCAAAGGCTCGTTGCCCGAGATCACCCCCAAGTGGGACTTGAAATAAATCAGATGCTGCGTGGGCGAGCCCTTCCCGTTGATAGGCGTGAAGTTGATCAAGTTGAATTTTACCGGATACGGGATCGAATCCCACTCTTTTGGGTAAGGACACGGAATGCCGGTCCTCTTCACCTCTCGAGTAGACATCAAGGCGTCGATTTTTCTTTCGAGATCCTTCATCTTTTCGGCCTCACCCATATCCTGTTTTGGATAAGTTTCGACGGGAATCATACGGCCACCCCCAGTGTTGTTATTTTTAGTGGGGCCACCCCCAGTATTCTTGGGCGGTGCGTTGGCCATGACGATTTCGACCACCTCCGGATTGCTGTTGACTGCAGCATTCTGGGTACGATGGTAGGACTCGACTAGCCGGTTCGACAGAGCTCGGATTCGTTGATCGTGCATTTGTCTCTTGCATAGCCATTTCCATTTCGAATTTGAAGATTTCCTTCTGCTTAGCCAGGGCCTCTTCAATGATTTTGGCTATCTGTTCGGTGTTGGCCATGCACACCTCTCGAGCTTGCCCTATGCTAGACATTGTGTCGTCAGAGGCGAGCGCGGAATGGGAATCCGAGAATTCATCATCGGAATGGACTCCTTCATGGACCCCATGGTCGTTGTTATATCCAACGGCTTCTAGCTGATGCTGAGCTATTCCCGAATTGACCCTGCTTCCTGGAGAGAAATTAGGGTCGGAACCGCTTGAAATGATTGGAGATTTTCCCTTGTTGACCATGTTGATGGTAACTTCTAGGGGTTCATCATCTCGAGCAATCGATCCTCTTTGGTGGGAACGCCTTGATTTGGGCTTTGTCGTTCCATCGGAGATTCTCTCGGATATCGAGACCCTCTGTGGAGCGGTCTTGGGGCAGCTACAGGCTGATAATACTGCCCTGATAAGTTTGGTACACGGACAGTGAGAATCCGCTTCCCGGGTGTTTCTCTTTCGAGATTCATCCGCACCCCCAGCCTGATAGTACAACTCATCGACGTTGCCGTCGGAGTAACCTATCGGCTGCTCACATGGGTTCTCAGGTATAACGCGTTCGTTTGTTCGACGCGTCTTCTTCTGAGTAGACATTGCCTTGTTGGCCTTTGCAAGAGTCGCACGTTTGGAATCACTCCTTTGTGAGGGTGAAACCTTAACGGGCTCTTGGTCCTTTGCACGCACCGCCGAGCTGGTTGTTGCAAAGATCGATTTGTTAGGAGATCGTGTACGACCCCCAGTCTGGATATTGGCTTTTAGCTCCTTCAACGATCCCCAGCTTTCTTTGACAAGCGCTTTTCCTCGATTCTCGGGTAGAGCATCGATACGGTTGTTCAGAGGATTCCTAGACTATCCGCGCTGCGGTGGGGCTTTTCCAGAGGTTCGGGATCTGAAATTGACGAAGGTTGGAGAGCAATATTACCTGCTTTTACTTCAGGCGTTGTTTTGGCCTTCGGCATCCAAACTCGTTCGGATTTCGGCGATCTCTTAATGGCCTCTCCCTTTAGCATTTCTCGTGCTTTTTGGACCAGGGCTCGGGCATGCGCACGCAAGGCGCGGCGCTTCTGGATTCGCTCCTCGAGAGTAGAACGAGTTCTTTGGACATGAACCCATTTGTTTGTTTCTGCTTCGGAGGAGGGGCTGGTTGTTTGCCGTGGTTGCTCCTGGCGTTGCCTGGATTTTAGATCTACGTTATAGCGGATCCCATCCATCGGCTCCAAAGCCTCGGCTAGCTGACGAGCAAGACGTTGACGCTGTCTTTGTCGTGCTCTCTTTGATAATGCCGGAGCGTCTTCAGAAGTCATCTCCTCGGCGGAAGAGGAGTCCGGATCTGCGATCTCGTTTGGACGACGTGGGGACGTCACGTGGTGGAAGTGCAGAGGCGGCAACGGGGTCTTGGATTTTTGAACCGAAGGACCTGCAAACATTTATGAAAGAGGTTACCTTTCTGTACCCGTTTGGAGAGGCGGATCTGGAGGAGGAGGAAGAGAGGCCTTCTTTGAACCGTTGTTGATCGAGCTCGTGTTCTTCATTCACCCCGATCTTGAGTGCTGGTTGCGTCACGACGGCGTCGGTTGCGATGCCGTTGGCTCCCACTGTGGTCGCCAGCTTGTTTGCGGAAAAAGTTGCTGTATTCATTGCTGCATTCATTACAACTTCAATCGTTACAATGAAATAAAAAGATAGCCTTTTTATAAGACCGGTACACAATGAAAACAAAATAGATACAACTCTTTTCAAACAAACGCAAGATCTGTTTGTCATCTCTTGCTTGCGTGGGTCTTTTGCCTGTGACGGGGATGTTGATATCCGTGGACCACCGGGGCACTCAGATCTGGTCCGAGAAAATCGGGCAGAGTTTCGTCTATCCGCGGGGGGATTTTAGAAACTCTGAACCCCGTCGATCCGCGTGGGATCTCAGAGGTGTAAAGCTTATGTCTCGGCTAAAACGAGGCACTAGCTCTCCTTTGTATCACCGCTAAGGGCAACACTAAGGGAAAATAGAAAGGGGAATGAAGAAGGGGGGAGGCTCCTTTGCTGCAGAAGGCTCGCTCACTCCTCGATCCGGCAGGGCTTCGCCGCTCTCTTAGAAAACCCCGACTCCTTCCTCCGGCAGGGCTTCGCCGCTCCTCTCTGGAATTTCAGATCTCAAAGGCTAGAGCTCTAGATCTGAAATTCCTCTCCCAAAACCAAGGCCAAGAGAATGGAGGCCCTAGGGGCCTATTTATAGGAAAACAAAGGGGGGGTAGGGGCTGGTTGAGGACACCCCCTAGGGGGGTGTCTCGGCTCCAAAACCGAGACACCCCTTGGGGTGTCTCGGCCATGGCCGAGACACCCCCAAGGGGTGTCTCGGTTTTGGAGCCGAGACACCCCCCTAGGGGTGTCCTCAACCAGCCCCCTACCCCTTGCTTTTCCTATAAATAGGCCCCTAGGGCCTCATTTCTCTTGGCCTTGGTTTTGAGAGAGAAATTTCAGATCTTGAGCTCTAGCCTTTGAGATCTGAAATTTCAGAGAGGAGCGGCGAAGCCCTGCCGGAGTAAGGAGTCGGGGTTTTCTAAGAGAGCGGCGAAGCCCTGCCGGATCGAGGAGTGAGCGAGCCTTCTGCAGCAAAGGAGCCTCCTTCTTCATTCCCCTTTCTATTTTCCTTAGTGTTGCCCC
>NC_033800.1:108390596-108553537 GCF_001876935.1 Asparagus officinalis
GCTCATCAGATAAAGCAGCATGTGCTTGCTGATTTTACATCTTCGCGTCTTCCTTCTCACGGAGTTCTCCATCGAAGTCATCAATCGAAAAAATCTGACACAAAAAAAAATATAAGTATGAAGGAGGAGGAAGGAAACTATGGCCAATAGAGGCAAGTTACCTCTTGAAGATGTACCTGGAATCACCGAACTGGGTCCTTCATTAACAGACTCCCCAACATGGGCGGTCTCTGCAGGCTTTTCTACCTGGTGCGGTGAGTCAGGCTCACCAGGAGATGCACAATCATCGGGACTCATCTCGCCTTCCTCACGATATCCTGCATAGGATGGGAAAGCATGAGCCAGAAGTTCTAAACGATCAAGAAAATGATCTATAGAATAGACGTTCCCTCCGTCACTAACAGGATCCTCATCAGCCAAGTCCATCTCAGATGCTCGTGGATTTGCATGCGGCTTGTGGGCTAATCTTTTCCGCCTATCAGCACGAACAGCAATCGAAGGTCTTGCCCGGGTAAAAGGACGGAATTCGTCGTCACTGTTGGTCGCTGTCCCTGAAATATCGAATAGTGGTCAGGAATAGCAATTTGGAAATGCAGAGAAAAAGAAAGATATGTGACTAACCTTGCTCCAAATCTGCCTCGTAATCTTCGGGATCTCCGCCTGAATCCTCTCCAGCAGAACTAAAGGCCCTGTGACCTTCTGCATCAAGTCGGCGGGCCTTGCCCTGAACCCTCTGTGACCGAGCACTGTCCCGGATCGCACAACAATCAATCTGAGAGGCTTCTTCGGCCACCAACTCTTCGATAGGCTTCACACGGACAGTCTTATTAGCTGCTAGCAACCACTTGCAGCTCAAGAAAGTGAGGTTCAACTGCCGCTCAGTACCTGGAAGACTGAACCTAGCACCAGTGCAGCCAGTCACGGTCCACAACCATGCACGAAGACCGTCCACCAGACCTCCATGAGCCCGAAGCTGCTGGCGCGGGTTCCCAACATAAAGCTGGTCATAACCGAACTGGCGGGCGAATCGGCAAGGTAGATACGGCTCTATAAAACACTGATTCCCCACCCGGAAAGTCAGGTAACCCGGCCTAATGTTCACTAGCCAATTAAAGCAGCCCATATCCAAATAAGTCCTATACTCCCTCGGCTTCTCCTCATCAATCAAACACTCGCCGTACCGGCTGGAGAACTGTGGAAAGCAAGTGGAGAATGCCCAGCACTTGTGGACTTGTAGCTGACGCCTGATATCGGGGAATCCTCTGGAGAACTGCGGAAAGCAAGTGGAGAATGCCCAGCACTTGTGGACTTGTAGCTGACGCCTGATATCGGGGAATCCTCGGCCCTCCCACTCACCATTCTCAAGCAACTGTAGAAAGGGGACAGACTGGTCTATGGCATTCGGTACTGACATCACATCGGAACGATGAAGAACGAACCAAGCCATCAAATAAATATACGGGAGCTCTACCTTAATGGTAGGAATCTGAGTCGGTTTATCATCATCTCTCCGTGTAAAAGCACCAGAAATCTGCCGAAGCCCTCGATGAATGTTAGCGAAAGTTCCTTCTTGTAGGCAAGCTGAACTGCAGGATAGAACACTTCCAGTGGCAGAACGTCACCATACTGATACGGGACCACACATTTCTTCAACCAGATGGCGAGATAACCGGCAAGGAGAGTCATCGGACGAATCGGTGCGGTCGCATGATATAAGAACGATCTGAATTTAGTCCCTGTAGGAAAGCCACTCTCAGGACTGCTAATGGTATAGGATTGGGCGTTAGTCTTCTTCAGCAGCTCATTAACCTCTGAAGGAGTCAGCGGTGCCAGTTCACAAATAGATTGGCCAGAATGGCTCTCCAGATTCCTGAACAAGTATGATGCGAACTGCTTCAGGCTCACATTTGCTTTGGTCCTCTTCGCTAGGGGCTTAGACTGCGCCAAAGCAATGTGGTAATGACAAGTGAGATCCCATAAGGTCTCGTAGCGGTCGGGCATGCGATCCTTCAGTTGACTCAACTCATGGTTGGAGGGAAAGTACTCCTGGTATAACATCTGTCCCATGGGCAAACCAGAAATCTTGTGCATCTCATGTAGAGCCAAGCCCAACTCTCCGTGCCTGGTCAGAAAAGTGTTGGAATCTGGATTGTAAAGCTCGCATAGGGCAAAGAAATGCTTCGCGCTTGTAGGCAAGCCATGCATAGTGGCCCGAATGGCTGCATAAAGACCGCAAGCATGTAACTCCTCGCTCCATCGGCTCAAGACATACTTCGTCATACGAGCCCACCAAAACCTGTCCAAAGAATGGACCCAACCATAGAATCTGTGGCGCGGTGCAGGCATCTCCCGTCCTAAGATAGCGAGGCGATTCCTCAAAGTAGAAGCAGTGGTGAGGAACTCATTGCGAGGCGGAGTATCTAGCCCCAGTACTCCAGGATGTAGTCCAACAATGTGATCTCGACTCGAACCAGGAACTGCCTGATGAGTAATATAGCCGCAGTGAACGCTCTCATGTTCCTTTGTCAAACTCCACGACATCTCCCGCTTCACAGCTTGGCGCCTGAGCTCAGTCAAAGAACGGTGTCGAGGAATCTTCGGCAAATACATATAACGACTGCCAGTCTGGTAAAGCCACTGCTCAGCCTCAATAAATACTGCATCGGGATCCCTGGTAGAGTCTCCAAACAAGAAGTCAGTCTTCCTAAGAGACTGAACGGAACTGGCATCCTGCACGAGAGGCGCATCTGTGATCAGCTGGCGAAGAGCTTGATGGCCACCTTCCCTCACCACTTGGACAACTTCCAACGACGTGCCCGGAGCAAACTGGGAGGTGAGCGGAATGGGCGAAAAGTCATCAGATGTTGAATAATACTCATCACGACGTCCATTCACCGCATGCGATGAAAAAGCTCCGGAAGGATATTCCACTGAAAACAAGCAGTTAAGTGTTTGTTAATTTCAGATATAAAAGGAAATTGAATTCATCTTACAAATTGGTAAGATAGAGTCATTGCCTTATAAAGGGCGAGATGATTTGGCCACATTGCGCATTTATAAGATAGGGTATATCGACAATATATCCCTGCGTTATAAAGCACAATGCAGCGTCAAAACGCCCCCTTTATTATGAGATGTGGTTTTGACCAAGCAAAACCCATCTTTAAAGCGTCGATCCTCACCAAGGAGAATCAAGGCTTTTCCCGATCGCCTCACCAAGGAGAGCAAAATAGGGTAAAAGGACTAAATTGCAAAATTCTCAGAAGAAGAGGGTTAATTTGCAAAATTTCCATAAAGCGTCGATCCTCACCAAGGAGAACCAAGGCCTTTCCCGGTTGCCTCACCAAGGAGAACAACGGGGGGTAAAATGGACCAATTTGCAAATATCCAGAAAAAAGAGGACTAATTTGTAAATTTTCGAAAAAGGTCAAAAAATTGCTCACCAGCATATGAGGGAGGCGCGCCATCAACCGATGCAGCAGGAAAACGACCTCTCGATACTCGCGACATAATGGCCTACAGAAAAAGAATTCAAGAGGTCAGATCTAGAAATAAAAATCACTTTTTTATCCCCTAAAAAGGCGAGCTTGAGGCATCAAATCACTCCCTCAACCCTTATATGCGATCCCGCTATTCCATACACTAGATCAAACATGAAATAGATCAAGATTATGGAGATATACCTGAGGGGAAGATCCCGCGATTCCATACACTAGATCAAACATGAAATAGATCAAGATTATGGAGATATACCTGAGGGGAAGCTCGAGGATCCGACAAAATTTAGATCTTGAAAGTGCTCGAACCACACGCTCGAGGGGCCTGAGAGAAATTCCAAAAATGAAAGTTTCGAAGACCAAGCCAAATTGAGCCAGAATGAGCCAGAATGAGCCAGAATGAGCCAAATTGAGTCAGATTGAGCCTGGCTGGACCAGACCAGATCAGAATGAGCCAAATTGAGCCAGATTGAACCAGAATGAGCCAGTTTGAGCCAAATTGAACCAGTTTGAACAAATTTGAACCAGAATTCAAATTGGAGCTGAATTAAACATTGGAACGACTTTTGATCAACCTACGGTTCATTCCTTCACCTATTTAACCCCTCTACCATATATTTGGAAGGGTCGGAGAGATTTTAAACCCAAATACTGCCTTTTTTTGGCACATTTTTTGGGCCGGTTCAGATTATTCGAACCTAAAGAACACTCCGAAAAGTATACGAGTATAAACTGCTTCTTAACACTCCGAAAAGTATACGAGTATAAACTGCTTCTTAACACTCCGAAAAGTATACGAGTATAAACTGCTTCTTAACACTCCGAAAAGTATACGAGTATAAACTGCTTCTTAATACTCCAATAAGGTATATGAGTATAAACTATTCCCTATTTTTGGGTTGAGAAGTTCCTGGAGAATATTGTTTATAAATATTCTTAAGGATAACTCAACCACACTACGCCGGGCAACGCGTTGTACATAAAGACTCGACGCCACAATCGATGGTCAGCTAAAAATTAGAAATCAGGAATCGACTTCAAAGTTCAAAATTCCGACAAACGGTCAGACAATAAATGCAGCACCGGAACTCTTACAGACTTTCGACAAAGCACCGAAAAGCCTGGAGAATTGAAGGAATCAAGAATGGAAATCATTCCGTGTAAACCTACAATGCACACGCTCGTGATCTTCCGTCAGTCTCCAAGACATCTCTCGAGTCACAACTAAATATCTAAGCTGAATAAGAGAATAATCCCGAGGAAGGTGAGGCAGATACCTGAATACTCCACCATGCTCGTTTAACCATTGCTTCGGCTAACATGAAAGCTTCTCGTGATCTTCTACGGAGTCTCCAAACAGATATTGGGGCTTCCTTAAATGTTCAGTTGAATCTTGATACTTGCCCAACAAAACATCAATAATCAGCTGACGTAAAATACGACGACTCCCCTGGTGAATGAGATCGGGAACGTCCTCCGGACAATTAGCATTGAATTGAGGAGCCTCAATAATAATAGGACTCCTGTCAAAAGAAACATAAGTAGTGTCACTTTGACCGGTCACTTCTCTATCAGAGAAGGCTATGGATGGGAAATTAACATAAAAAAGGAAAATATATCCATCGGAATGAAGTTAAAAGAATATTTCTAAAGGTGAAAGAAGTGGTATAACTCTTCTCGTAAAACTCATGAGATAGAGTCACCACCTTGTTAATCGGTGAGACGATTTAAGTTGTACTATGCATGAAAGGCAATGTACATCGTCATGTATGAACATTAGGACGACATACCCTTCCTAACAAAGTGCGAGACAATGGGAAATCATCCCTTTTTCCTTAAGATGTGTTTTGACCAAGTAAAACAACATCTTTTCAGTGTTGATCCCCACGAAGGAGGATACTGGCTCTTCCTGAATGCCCTACAGAGGAGAGCAAACGAGGATCTACATATAAAATTCACAAAGTTCTAACTTTTGAATTGACAAAAGTTAAGAGATCTCACATCCATATGAAGCAAATAGTGGGATCCTCTCTCTCGACTGGCTGAGAGGCAGATCTACCCTAGGGAACATGCAATCTCTTAGGAGATATGGTGAAAAGAGATGATTTTGACCTAAAAATCAAGAAAAAGATAGGGTTTTGAGATTAAAATCAAACAAAATCATGAAAATACCCCATGATATGATATAGGAGCTCAGTTTTCATCAAAGATCAAAGAAAAATGAGCTTAGATGAGAAGAAAGTGAGGAAGGGGATCAAACCTTAAGAAGAAGCTTGGAAACCCTAGATCCCTTGAATGAAATCCGACACAACGAAGGCTAAAGAGGAGAGAAAGGTTTGAGAACTCTTTAATAAGGTTTTAGAGGAGATTTAGAACTAGGGGAGGCGGGCAAAAGTGGGGAAAAAACACTGCAAGTCTCGATTTTAAAAGCCCAGACCCGACTGCTCATATTCGTGCGAGACAGGGATAGTGGCAAGTGTCTCGTTCAAAGGCCCAGTTTGATAAGTCCGCGGGTTGCATTCACGTGACATCCTCGACCCAAGTTCAATATATTTTATATACTCCGATAAGTATACGAATATAAACTACAGCTCCTTAAACCTCTAACGGGTACATGAGGTTAAACTGACTCCAGAAAACTCTGATGAGTACAAAGTATAAACTGATTCTCCACGCTCTTACGTCTTAAGAGCTTAAACTATGTAGACTCCAATTACGTACGAGTATAAACTATGTTCACGCCACAACGAAGACCAGCGCCGGTCAACGTGTTGTAATGCAAGTCGATGACGGTCAACATATTAATAATTTTGTCGGAATAAGGCTCAGGAAAGATTCCAAGTTAAAGGATAATTCTGAGGAGTTCAATCATGATACAAACTCCAAATGAAGGTAATTTGTTCAACGTTGATTCAATGATACGAGCTAACTCTAAAATCAATACACCAGCTTTGATTCAAGATTTCAACAACGGTTACTCGATAAATGTAGCACCGAAAGAATTTTGCCTATTTGACAAAATACTAAATAGACCAAAAGCTGAAGAAGTCAATGAATTTAAGGTTGGGCATATCATATCCAAAGTATTCCAACCTCCTCTATGAAAGAAGGAGACTGAAACAAATTGGAGGGGGTATTTATAGGCATCAAAAATTACCTAAAAGTTATAAAATACAGCTTAAGACAAAGAGAAGGTGATAAACATTATCATCCGATTCAAAGAGGATCATCTGATGTCAAAGACCAATTAAGGAATGCATAAAAATGCAAAACAATAATTAGAAGTCACACAAATTCCGAGACATCGAAGTTTTCTCGGAAAGTATGAGATAACTCATAGTTTTCAAGACATAGAATGTGTTTCAAAAGCTATGAGACAACTCATAGTTTACGAGACACAGAATGTGCCTGGAAAACTATGGGGGACTCACACTTTCGTTGGTGGTTTTCTTGGGTTGTATGCAGACCACGTGGCTTCATAACTGCTAGGGATCATGTGTGAATGTGGGAAGGCCATTACAAACGTAAATTCACCCATAATTGTAGATATAATGGCATTAAAATGTGGGAATGTTGGTTATAAAACTGGCTGACAAAACCCCTTCTTCTGAGACACGGAACATGTCTCGAAAATAGAATTCCGTCAAGCGAGCTTGGTTTTGATCTCCAACCTTCAGTAACTACTCCTAGGGACTATAAATGCTTTCCTATCATCCATATACACAGAAAACAAAGGCAAAGGAGGCATAGAAGGCAGAGACTTAAGTAATTGGTGATTTTGAGCATGAGAAAAAGAGTCTTCATTGTTTTCAAGCACTTCCAAGAGCCCTCAGTGTTTCCTCGAGATATAAGCTTTGACTTGATCTTCAAAAGAGTGTTTTATCTTACTTTGCTAAGATATCGACTTTTGTCCTTGTTTCTAAAATAAAACATCGACCTTAAGCCTTCTTCATGATTCAACTATGATCTGTGATTCTCTCATCCACGGGCTAATGTACCCCCCAGCAAAGGCAAAGATCCCACGTAAGCAGCGGGTGATAAACATCCTATGTGTGTATTTCTAGGAGGTTATTTGTTTGTAACAAGAGGTCTTATGAAAAGTCTTGTTTCTTTGAATTCATTGTATTCGATAAACTATTTGTAATGAGTTCAGCAAATAAAATAATTTTTTGATGCAAACAATACCAGATTTATCTCTTGTGAGACAGGTCGAGTTTTGCATTGAGTTGTAGCCAAGCATTATACTAATTTCTCAAGCATCTTATCATATAGTGTCTGCTAAGATGAGGGAGCTCTAGATCTAGTTAGATGAGTTGTTTTCTTAGGATTTCATTCGTAGGAGTCATTCTCTGGGGGAGCGCCAGTCCTTTTCGTGAAGAAGAAGGATGGTAGCATGCGATTGTGCATCGATTATCATGAGTTGAATAAGGTCACTATCCAGAACAGGTACCCACTATCGAGGATTGATGACTTGTTTGACCAGTTACAGGGAGCATAGTGTTTCTTGAAGATAGATCTTTGTTTCGGTTATCATCAGTTGTGGGTCCGAGAGATGGATATTCCTAAGACTGTCTTTTTCGAATTTCTTGTCATGCTATTGGGCTGACCAATGAACCCACGATATTCATAGATTGATGAATCGGGTTTTTTTTATATTTGGACCAGTTCGTGATAGTATTCATCGATGATATTCTTATTTACTCGAGATGGGAGGCAGAGCATGAGCAGCACCTATGGTTAGCATTGCATACTTTGTGGGAACACCAGCTATACGTCAATTTTAGTAAGTGTGAATTCTAGTTATCGATGGTCAGATTTTTAGGCCATGTTATCAGCCGGGAAGGCATTGCAGTAGATCCGGCTAAGGCGGAGGCCATTCTTGATTGGGAGCCGCTGAAGATCATTATCAAAATTCTTAGCTTCTTAGGTCTGGTTGGTTTTTATAGGAAGTTCATTCAGGACTTCTCAAAGATTATGATTCCACGTACACGCCTTACGAAGAAGGGTGTATAGTTTGTTTAGGGCACAAAGTACCAAAAGGCCTTTGAGACATTGAAGGCTAAGTTGACTTTAGCACCAGTGTTGGTTATTCCGAGCAGTGAGTAGACTTTTGTTGTCTACACCGATGCATCGTTATCAGGTCTTGGAGGTGTTTTAATGCAGAACTAGAGAGTGGTGGCCTATTTTTTGAGGCAGTTGACGACTCATAAGCAAAATTATCCCACATACAATATGGCGTTAGCAGCGGTAGTCTTCGTACTAAAGACTTGGAGGCATAATTTGTATGGAGTGTAGTTCGAGATATTTATAGATCACTAGAGTTTAAAGTACCTCTTCTTAAAGGATGAACTCAACCAAAGGTAGCAGCGATGGGTCGAGTTTATTAAGGATAATGAGTTCGCTATACAGTACCATTCGGGAAAGGCGAACGTGGTAGCGGACGCATTGAGTAGGAAGCGTCGTCACGGGCTTGCAGCTTTGAGGTGTTCATTACATCAAGATCTTTACAATCTCTGTCAGTTTGACTTTAGGCCGGAGAGTGGCAGGAGCAGCGCATATTTGGTAGCTATGTTAGTACAGCCATCTTGGAGTGTTCGAGTGGTTAGAGCTCAGCTAGAGGATTCTTGGATTCAAACCTGAAAGGGGGAGATTTCCAAAGAGACCAAGGCTGACTGGACTATTGGAGTAGACGGAGGCCGTCGGATGTGGGGCCAGTTAGTTATGCCGAACAATTCATAGCTGAAGAAGCAATTATTTGATGAGACACATCATACCAGGTATACAGTGCATCTAGGCACAACAAAAATATACAAAGACCTGAAGAGGTATTTTTGGTGGAGGGGCATCCGTAGAGAGGTTGCGGAGTATGTAGCTAAGTATTTTACCTGCCACTAAGTGAAGGCAGAACATCAGAGACCTGTAGGAAACCTACAGCCTTTGCCCATTACGGAGTGGAAGTAGGCAGATATTTCTAAAGATTTCAATGTAAGGTTGCCAAGATGAAAGAAGGGGAACGATTCTATTTGGGTGATACTTGATCAGTTGATGAAGTTAGCACACTTCTTACTAGTGTAGACGACTTATACAGCTGAGGCGTATGCGAGGATATTTATCCAGGAGATAGTTCGATTACATGTAGTCCCGGAGATAATTATATCAAATCGAGGCTCAGTCTTCACATCCTATTTCTGGAGGAGTTTCAAGAATACATTCTGCAGCCAGTTGTCATTCAGTAGCATCTTCCACCCTTAGACGGATAGTCAGATGGAGAGAGTGAATCAGGTGTTAGAGGATATGCTGCAAGCATGCATTATAGATTTTTAGGGTAGCTGGGAGGATCACATCCCATTGATTAAATTTGCTTATAATAATAGTTATCAAGCTACCATTGGTATGGCACCCTATAAGTCATTGTAAGGGAGACCTTGTAGATCGCCTATTTGTTGGGCAGAGCCGGAAGATAGCCTATTGCTTAGGCCAAAGCATATGAGACAGACCATAGAGAATGTAGCAGTGATTAGAGAGTGTATTCTTTCCGCTCAGAGTCGGCAAAAGAGTTATACAAATCAAAGGCGATGACCTCTAGAGTTTCAAAATAGAGACTTTGTCATGTTGAAGGTATCACCGATAAAGGGCGTTCAGCGATTCGGTAGATGGGGAAAACTTACCCCGAGATATGTTGTCCATTCACGATTATTGAGCGTGTTGGAATTGTTTCATATAGATTAGATCTTCCCGCATTGTCACGCCCCGGGTCCAAATCGTGATAATTTGGAGCGTGACTCGGTCAGCAATGCAACCATACGATTACATTCACGCCTCTGGATCATCCTGTATATAGATATATTGCTAAAAGAACTACTACATAGAGCATGTAACTAAAATAGCAAAGAAACTAGATAGATAAAGAAAACTCTGAAAAGACAAGTTTCTCTTACATGTCCACAACTCTTCAAAGTAGGGAAGAGGAAAATACATCTTAGTCTGGAATATCACAAGTAATTACAAGAAAGACTCAATAGTTGAAGCTGAGAGAGTGAAGAGAGAGAAGGTGATCACTGTCGCTGGTCTTAATCCTTAAATTACTCTTGGTCCTGCGAAGAAAGAACAATTCTCAAGTCTGGGGCATGCAAACCCCAGGGGAGTCAGAAAACTCCCAGCAAACATGAAAAATGAGGAAATTATGCGCATGTAAGTGTATGTGCCAGGGATAAAGAAAAGATGAATTCTAAATTTATAGTGATAAAAGAAAAGGCTAAATCATGAGATAAAAAATAAGATGAAAACTCAATCAAAGATGACAAGGAAAATAGCTAATTGTAGATATCAATCATGGTCTGCCTCAAGTATATATCTTATACCCTGTACTAAAAGGAGTTAAGATTTAGAAACCCACAACACAAGATGAGTACGTCGAGAGAATAATCCAAACAAGGAAACCCTCGTATATAACATAAATCTCAAATTGTACGTCTCTAAATATCAACTCCCAAAATTCTATAAACAAACAATATAAAAAATACATCATCTCATCCAGGACATGTCGTGCATGCCAAATCTATCACAAAGCATATAAGCACATTATTTTATTTTATGTTATCTGAATTAGAGAAGAATATTTTCATGTATATAAATCGGTTCCCCGTAAACCGTCCCGGGAACACGGCTTCAAGTCATGAATTGGCTCTTTGGCCCATGTATATATATAACTTAGGATATCAGGAATGTGCATATACCCGTTTATATACATGCTATATTCTTCGTCTAATTCCCCATTTATAAACCCCATGTTTGTCGATTAAATTTTAAATGACTGTGCATGAAATGTTGTGCACTAACCACAAAGTTACCGTGGAACGACTTCTGTAAAACTATAAAAATAATTGTGACCCAGAACATGTCCAATCAAGATGGGTGCATCGTCTAGTCAATGCTACAATAGTAATAGCCAATGAAAAATCTCATATCGGAATATTGATATCGAGAGCATAGCCATGCTATGAAAGCATGCTTATAAATCATATTTTAGCAAGAGTCGTCTTCATGCACAGTCTCTCCTATGGATGACAACTAGGTGATCAAACAACAATTTTCAAAAAGTCAGCCATGTCAACCACAATATCAAACAAGATAAGTACTATATGTATAAACCGGTTTTAATATAATCATGACATCTCATGTGATCTCCATTATCAATACCATTCAGCATATACTAGCCATGATTTACCTGTCACTTACATCTATCTTTGAGGAGGAGGTAACAACTTTTGTGTAGATTAGATAAGAAAATGGCCACTAATATACATATACCCTCAGTCAACTAATATATGCTTGTGTTTCTTGAAGTCAGTCAGTTCATCAACTAATATATATATATCACGGGAGGTGTAAGCACAGAGGACCATGGGAAATGTTAGACACGTAGGCAAAAATGATAATATATGCAGGCAATTGGCCTCTGACATAGAGAAAGTATCAATCAAAGTATCTCCCTATCAAGAGATACTAGATTAGTTAAGTCTGGTTGATTAATCCTTAGCTTACTTTAAGCTCCTTAATATATATAAAAATGCATGTTTTCTTGTGCACATGGGTAAGGACAGTGCCGGCTATGAATATGTTTGTGCAGTTCGTTAAGAGGTGTCACTTTTATAATATGCACATATATTCATACAAGGAAGCATTCACAGGTATAGCGGAACATATTAAATAGAAAGAAATGCCATTAGGTTGGGTTGTTCCTACTGTGAATTGGATTACTTCTATTAAACAACAAATGATTATGGCAGTGGACAAAAAGATGACGATGATGTTGAGAGATTAAAGACATAAAACTATATGTTCCATTTGCTAGCCACTGCAAGTTCACATATCAACATAAGAGCATTGTACCTCCTTTCAGAGCCTTGTTGTTCAACAAAAAATTGTTTCCAAATGTTAGGCAAACTATAATCCCGAAACAGCTAGGACTTGTAATAGGAGTAGAATCAATTCTGGGAATACGAATCTCATGGTTTAAGCAACCAAGAGTAGTAGACTTGATTAGGCTGCTACTTATTATTTAAGAGACTCAAGATAAATTAGGTTGCTTCCAGAAATGCTAAACAGTACAGGAAAATGTAGAAATAGATACCAAGCACACAGAGAATTAAAGGTGAAGTTCCAAAAAGTTATGAGAACAATAAAAATAGAAAATCTGCTTGTTGATTATGAAATATAAGACGATCAAGAAAAATAAAAGAGTTGAAGGATAAAAATGCTTGTCGTCGAGAGGGTGAAGGCGATGTTTGGGGACAACGACAACAACGGTTGTCATTACTGAGGGATCTCAACGGGATTCGACGGGGCTATTGGTGTGCAGTTCTGCAACTGGATCTGTGTTGGCTTATTGTCGAACATGTGGCGTGTGATGGAGGTGGAGAGAGGGCGCAGGTTTGGGTGCAGCAGGAACTGTGGGTCTGGTGGCATTTCGGTAGCGGGGGTGAGCTCGGCTGAGGGAAGGCGCTGCGTAAAGGGCAGGGGTGATGCGTGGCGACGGGGCTCAGAGTAGGGGTGAGCTCAGGCTGGTGGTTGTGTGGTCGTCAAGGGCGTGATTGATGGGGCGGTGGTGGCTAGAGGCACGCAGGGAGTGGAGCTTCGGATTTGGGTTCTTTAGGGAAGGAGGAGGTGGAAGAGGATGGTTGTGAAGATGGAGCTGGGGGTTGGGTTTCTTTTGAGGGGAGAGAGTGAGAACGAGAGAGATGTTGAAGGAGAGATGGATCTGAAATAATTGGAGAGAGAGAAATAATAGAAGAGAGAGAAAATCACATGAGTAAATATGGTATGAAATAAACATAATTATGGGGTGATTGGAGAGTGATTAGGGGATTGATTAGAGAAATTATTAGGGAGGTTATGGAAATAATTCAAAAGAGAATATTAAGGGGAGATAAATAACTGATTGATTGGCATGTGAGGGAATATATATATGGCTCGTTTAGAAAATAATGAGAGAGAGGGGAAAAGCCCAATAACAAGAAGATAAGGGTATAGGCTAAAATATTAATACAAGATAATTAAAATAATAATAATAAGAATCACAAATCATGCAACAGAACCTGCAGAAGATGGAGTTGCATACATGGTCTTGCTAGGTTAACTTCACACAAATGGGCCTTAAGGAAAATTGTTTTTTTTTTCCAATTCCATATCAAGTGGACCTCCTATATAAGACCTTGCATGTTTACTCCAATTAATCTATTAATTTGCTACTTAAAAAATGGATTATTACAAGCATCGATGTCGAATATACATGATGTCTTTTATGTTTCGATGCTCAAGAAGAATTTGCACGACGAGGAGCAGCAGAGGGTGATTGATGCACCAGAGATTGAGATTCAGGATGATTTAACTACCGTAGAGATTTTGGTTTGTATTCTTGTTAGAGAGGTTAAAAAGATTAGAAACAAAGTTATTCCATTAGTGAAAGTTTAGTGGAACTGGTAAGGAGCCGAAGGAGTTTCTTGGGAGCGCGAGGAGGACGTACGTTGCGACTACCCATACATGTTTGAGCAGGTAAGATGTTGATGTTTGGGTTTACTTTAATGCATTTATGTTTATGTATATTGTTTAGCCACATTTATATTTAACACTATAATGAGGTACTAACACTTAGCTCCTAATCAGTCAAAATATATGGTATATATATGAGGGTTCCTTGTTTGGATTTTCGCCCGACATACCAGTTTTGTCAAATTAGGGGTTAAGTAGGAGTATACGCATTTTAGATTGTTATGTTTAAATGTTTGCTTATATGATTCATATCTGGGGATTATGGTACGAGATGTGTACGGGAGGGTTTTCTTGTCTGGATTATTCCCTCTTAGTGCTTTTCTCATATTATTAATATTTAAGATACGATTGCAGAATTTTGAGGATAAAATTCTTTTAAGGGGGGATGAATGTAAAACCTTATAAATTTGAATTTAATATGTGATAGTTTGAAATAATATGTGATTAATTGAGATAAGTAGATATTTATCGTGATAAATATCATTAAATGGTGTATGAGTATGATAGCAAGTGTTTTGAGTGCAAACTGTTAGATATAGGTACCCTACAGGTAATAATTATATATTGTAACAGGACCTATATGAATATAATATCCTTGTTCAAAATGATAATATGATATTTTGGTTAGATTTATCAGGTATTTTAATACAGATAAAATCCTTAGAATGATACTATACTATCAGACATTTGGGATATGATCATAATGAAGAGATCTGATTTGTCGCTAACGTATATTCTAAAATGTTCCTAGTCGATGAAATGTAGAAATGTGACATCATCACTTTGGGAAGACTAGTGTATACTCTATGTATCCTTTGGTAGGATAATAATCCATCTCTTAGATCATTGATGTGAGATGTCAAGATATAGTATACAGGTGACTCATTAGTGAATGAGTTGATTGAATGACTCACTGCGAATGTCTAGTTGGTAATTATACTTAACTATCAAATAGAAGCTCTCAAGTGATATAGTACAAAGTAATCTCTTAACCTGATGCATGAGTGCAATATCTTATATGTCGGTATAGGTGTACTTAGACTTTTACCTAACCATAATTTGATGGGTCCTTTTGTTTTGATGATGATTAATAAATAATTTACAACTAATGTTGTTTGTCTAGTGTTTATATTTTGTATTTATTCTAGGAAAATAATATGTTGGAGAATGGATAGAATCGAGCATTCACGATCAAATCCAATGGAGGTTGGCGGAATCGTAGAGTGAAGTCTATGCAATTCAAGTCGAAGATCCAATTTCAAGCATTATCCTCATGTTTACCAAGTTGAGCTCATTGAAGACCTTCTATTAAGCTTGGGTAATTTAGTTTTAGGAGTATATTTTTTTGTAGATACTTTAAATTCATATTAATCACACATACGTATTTGTTGATTTTATCAAAATATAGGTGTTTTTGATAAAATATTATTTTAGTTTATAGACTTTAATATTAGTTTAAACATATTTTATTAAGTCTTTAAAATTAGTTTATAAAATATGGTTTAGCTAAAATATCAAAAACATGTGTTTTGTATTTTCATGTTTTGGACTTGTTTTGAAAAATGATGAGTTTTCACAAATGTGAAGTAAAATTCCAAAAATTCTTTTTGTAACATAATCAGTAACATATTTATAATTATTTCCCAAAGTTTTATATTTTTTAGAATTTATTTGCTATTTTTAAAGGCACTTCAAAAATCAGTTTTACTATTCAAATCAGGCTGATATAGTGTTATCAGTCGACTGATGAATGTGTTCAGTCGACTGAAGAAAGTGTTTGGAATAACAAAAAGTTTTTGTTTTGTTTTGTTTTACTGACCAGTCGACTGATGGGATCATCAGTCGACCGATAAGGTCCATTAGTCGACTGATGAGCTGGAAAATGCCTCTAATGGTCAGCTCATCAGTCGACTGATGAAAGTCGTCAGTCGGCTAATGCTGTAATGGCTAGTTTTTTTAGCCTTTTACAGATTTGGGTTTTTGGTCTTTTTGCCTTAGTTTCTCTTGGCTTTGGGGTTCCTATAAGTACCCCCACATACCCTCTGTTTTATTTACTAAGAAAAAAGTTTTAAACAAGTTTTTAAAGGGTGTTTAAGTTTTTTAAGTTTGTTTAAAGGTATTTAAGCCTTGTTTAAGAGTTTCATTTGTGAAGAGAATTTCACAAGAGCAAGTAGAGATCATCCTTTCGTGTTTGAGCAATCGCTCTTCTCCCTCTCTCTTGTCATCTATAGAGAAGTTTCCTTAAACTCTATTCTAGCTATTTTATTATTTTGATTCTAATTTCCATAAGCTAGATTTTATTAATGAGTTTAATTGTTTTATTGATACTCTTTGTTTACACACACAACCATTGAGCTTATTGTATTTTCATACATTGTATAATTTGGTTTGTGGGGTTTGTGTGACATTGATTGTGAGCCTTAATAGTGTTCTCATCTATTATAGAGAATAAATTTATATTTGTGAGCTTCATTGTGATTTGCACATTGTATAATTTGTATTACACTTGGACACCGAGAGAAGTGGTTGGTGAGAGACGGGGTCGGTTCCAAGAGGAGTGGGGTCGGTAGTAAAGCCTAGTGAGAGGTTATAATTCTGAACACATGAGGAAGGTGACACGGGCTAGGCCAACACTTAGATGTTGTGAAGTGTAATTGTAAGTGTGTAAGCTATAAAGTTTTCGGAGAACTAGATAACCGATTGTTGTATTGAGCCTAATTATGAGGATTCACTTTGTAATACAGTAGTACACCAAGTGTGTGGTGAGAGACGGGGTCATCCTAAAAGGAGTGGGGTAGGTGGTAATGCCTAGAGAGAGGATGTAATTCCTAACACTCGAGGGAGACACGGGCTATAGACCAACACTTGAGGTGGTAGTTAGTGTGTTTACATTATGAGTGATTATGAACGTTGATCGGTGAGCGTTAAAAACTCATATTGTGAGGTGTAAATGTTTTCTGGGTAAGCGTAGAAAACCTGGTCTGATAGTGGAAATCTCCTTGAGGTGAGGAGCGGAGACGTAGGTCGTGGGGACCGAACTCCGTGAACATATCATTTGTTTGTGATTGCATTGGCGTACTTTTACATTCGTGCTTATTATTCATATTGCCTTTGTCAATTACTCATTGTTTATATTGCCCACTCTCTAGTTTAGTTTGTTCACCCTTATGTTAATTTGTATATCCTTGCATATATATCTTGTTGCATATTATATTTGCTAGGATACTTGTTAATTAGTTTCAATTGTTATCAGAGCTTGGTGCTATTTGATTTAAGGTCTAATCGCCTTGAGTTAAAGATCCAAGTTATCTTTTTGTGCTAATTCTTTTGTTTTCATGATTATTAGTTTCGATTTTTATTGAGAGGTTTGTGTTTATATAACCCTTCGGATTTATTGGTTTATTGGATATTTATTCCCAAATTATGTTTACCGGGTGCTAAAATGTTTATATGGGTTGAAACAAGCTTAAGAGCTTGATATGGTTGCCTCTCTTGCTTTTTGTTGAATATGACAAAATTTGATATTGGTTTGGTTTTATATGACTTAAATTTTGATTTATGGTTTCATTTGAGTGATTTGTTTACATTGAAAACTTTATTCATGATACTCATGATCTTCTTTCTTTTGATTTCATAAATCTATATTTTTACATTATTTTTATGTTTGAGTAATGAGACACTATTTTCATATTGATATATTCATATGTGTTCTCATTATCCTTTTGTATGTGAGTTGTATTTAGCATATTTTCATCTATGCTTGCTCACATATTCATGCATTAGTATTCATTGCATATATTTATAAGGCATTTTGATAGGGGGAGATTTTCCCTATATTTGTTTTATACTCACCGTGCTTGTAGGTAGGGGGATCCTTCGCTCTCTTATCATTTTCCCTTTTTTGATCGTGTCAAAGAGGGAGAAATATTATGAGTATATCTTGTTTTGGTTATATGCATGATAATTCTAATTTAAATATTAATTTCCTTTCATGCATATATCTCTTTTTGTAAATTGTTTGTCATCATCAAAAATGGGGAGATTAATGGGTCCTTTTGTTTTGATGATGATTAATAAATAATTTACAACTAATGTTGTTTGTCTAGTATTTTGATATGAGTATATCTCTTTTTGCCTTAGTTTCTCTTCGCTTTGGGGTTCCTATAAATACCCCTACATACCCTCTGTTTTATTTACTGAGAAAAAAAACTTTTAAACAAGTTTTCAAAGGGTGTTTAAGTTTGTTTAAGTTTGTGTAAAGGTGTTTAAGCCTTGTTTAAGAGTTTTGTTTGTGAAGGGAATTTCACAAGAGCAAGTAGAGATCATCCTTTTGTGTTTGAGCAATCACTCTTCTCCCTCTCTTGTCATCTATACAGAAGTTTCCTTAAACTCAATTCTAGCTATTTTATTGTTTTGATTTTAATTTTCATAAGCTAGATTTTATTGTTGAGTTTAATTGTTTTATTGATACTCTTTGTTTCCACCCACAACCATTGAGCTTATTGTATTTTCATACATTGTATAATTTGGATTGTGGGGTTTGTGTGACATTGAGTGTGAGCCTTAATAGTGTTCTTATCTATTGTAGAGAACCAATTTATATTTGTGAGCTTCATTATGAGTTGCCCATTGTATTACACTTGGACACCGAGAAAAGTAGTTGGTGAGAGACGGGGTTGGTTCCAAAAGGAGTGGGGTCGGTAGTAAAGCCTAGTGAGAGGTGGTACTTCCGAACACTTAAGGAAGGTGACACGGGCTAAAGCAATACTCACAGGGTGTGAAGTGTAATTGCAAGTGTGTAAGTTGTAAAGTTTTCGGTGAACTAGAAAACCGATTGTTGTACTAATCCTAATTGTGAGGATTCACTTCATAATACACTAGTACACCAAGTGTGTGGTGAGAGATGGGGTCGCCCCAAGAGAAGTAGGGTAGGTGGTAATACCTAGAGAGAGGTTGTAATTCCTAACACTTGAGGGAGACACGGGCTAGAGACCAACACTTGAGGTGGTAGTTAGTGTGTTTACATTGTGAGTGATTGTGAACGTTGATCGTTGAGCATTGAAAACCGATATTATGAGGTGTAAATATTTTTTGGGTAAGCGTAGAAAATCCGATGTGTTAGTGAAGATCTCCTCGAGGTGAGGAGCGGAGACGTAGGTCGTGGGGACCAAACTCCGTGAACATATCGTTTGTTTGTGATTACATTGGCGTACTTTTACATTCTTGCTTATTATTCATATTGCCTTTGTTAATTGCTTATTGTTTATATTGCCCACTATATAGTTTAGTTTTTTTCACCCTTGTGTTAATTTGTATATTCTTGCATATATATCTTATTACATATCATATTTGCTAGGATATTTGTTAATTAGTTTTAATTAGTATTTAAATCGGATTAGATTAGTATAAACCCTATTCACCTCCTCTAGGGTTCCTTCCTAGTGGAAATAGGGTACTTTCAATTGGTATCAGAGCACTTTCACAGTTCTCATTGAGTTGTGCATAACGGTTCTTGTTGGGTGCATCCAGAAACATATGTAGATATTGAGATGCTAAGATGGGATTCGTCTCTCCCAGTATAGGGGGTTGATATCATAAGATTGTTTGATAGAACTATAGTCTGAAAATCTTTAGCCAATGTATATAAGATAAACTGAGTATCAGTTTGATCTTAAAGGTTATGAGTTTAATATCAATAAACACTAATCAAGCTATTAGGGTTTGATAGTTTTCCATACTCTAGGCTTGATAGTTTGACATTATTTAACGAAGAGACCGGACTGTATAATATTATCACTGAGTGGTCCTGATAAAATTGTGTAAGCATCTTGTAGACTTTTATCACAACTTATTCCTAGGTAGTCTTCATGTGTAGCTAGCACCTCTGTTGTACTTGTGGATATGATGCACTGCCGAGTCTTAAGTTGGGCCCTAGAGTCACAAGAAGCGTGTACTTGAATCATATGAAATACAATTTATAGAGCTAAATGCGTATGATTGATACGCATATATGATTTTCACCAGATACACATAAACTATTATATGTATCAGTAAAATCAGAATGTTGTGAGCGTAAGAAATGAATTCCAGTATTTTTCCCATAAAGTTAACTTTTAGTTAACTGGTTGACTTTTTGATCAACATTTGACTTTTAGTTAACATTTGACTTTTGGTCAACTCATTGATTTTTTGATCATTTGATGACTTATTATTTAATGATTAGAAAATTACGTAATACCGTATTTATGAAATATTATATTGATGTTGTATTTTCATTTATGAAATACACACTTTATTATACCTTGATTAATGAGTCATGAGATGAGTCATTAAGGTACTATGATTTAAGAACATAGTTTTATCACATAGTTTTGATTCTTCATGACTCTTTGCATGACTCATGAGATGAGTCATTGCATGACTCATGAAAGGAATCATTACATTAAGATGACTCATGATATATCTCACTCTAAATATATGAGCTAAGTGGTTATTAAAAAATTGGCTACGTGGTTTTTTTCATAAGAGAATAAAAGAGAGCTATACCTCTTATTAAATTCTAGCAATCTTTGAGTAAGAGGAAGTAGTAGGATTTTATAGTACCCCGGGTGAATATCTTGCCTTATGTCTTAAGAAGACTCCGATTTTATCAAGCACACTTGAAGTCTTGGAGATCCACTACAAGGAGGTTTACAACAACAAGGAGAACGAGCTAGGGGTTGTTTGATCTACCATTGAATCATGCTACGAAAGTAAGCCTTCGAAGTTCTTGGTTGCTCTCTTTATTGTAGAGATCATGTTAGATTTAATTAGGATAGTCCTAGCTTGTATTTCATACTCTCAACATACTTAATATTATTATACATATACTCTTCCGTTGCGTATTTTATATGTAATTAGCATGATTTTCTAACATGGTATCAGAACCATGGTTCCATCTAATTAAATCTTAACATACACATCTAACTCATGGAGGACTTTATTCTTTCTTCTAATTACTAGTGTAGATGGAAACTAGTTAATTAATACAAGTCGTTTTGTAATTAGTTATACTAGTTGTTGATTCAAAAATGTTATTTTTTGGTTCATAAGTTTTTAAGAGTAAAAATACTTGTATAAATTGTAAAACACTTATTTACAGCTAGTATAGTTGTATGTTAGAAGCATGATGGTCCTATTTGAGTTAGGATAATCCCTATGTTATCTAGTTTTCCAATTTGTTACATAACTAGATAGATGCATATTTCTTAATGTTGATTAAGTTATATATTTTATATCATCTTAAGTGGATGTTATGTTTATGGATGGTAGTAAACAACAATTCTCTCGCTTGCATGCTTGACTTGCCCGCACGAGTTAAGATCATCCAAGTGACTTGCTCACCGATCGTGGGCTACACCTACGGGTATAGGCCCGGGGGGGGGGGGGGGGGGTATGGTTGTTTAGTTAAGTTATTTCATTTATAACTTTTATTTTACATTCAATGCAATATTATTACCCATCCTTTGAGATTGTTTTTCCATTATAAATGGGGCATGCACGTCCCATGAATATGTGATTGTAATAATACAAGATTTGTAAGAGAGCTAGCACTACAAGGAGTTGCAAATTGCTTGCCAAAATGTAATTAGTGTAGTTGCATTTTATTCCTTTAGTTGTCCACTACCAATCCATATTGCTTTTACATATGTTAATATGTCGGTTGTGCCCTAATTATAGATGTTAATACAATTAGGTGCTATATTCTGCAAAGTTTATATCTCTATCTCACTAGAGAAATAGTTTATTATTATTATTATTATAAAAACTCGTTTTATTCTTTGTGAGACATGGTAATAAAAGTTTATTGACCATAGAGTGGTAAGACTAACATTAACATAGCGTTAGTGTAAAAGATAAATAAACCTAAGGCAGTTCAAAGAAATGTATTTAGAACAAACTTTTAACTAGTGTCAAGGAAAGTAATTATGAGATATAGCTCATGGGGCTGCCGAACTTAAGATTAGGGGTGATGCCTAATCTTTTGCTTTATAGTTTTAAAGAGCGGTGGTTACTTTAAGGTCCGATGAATATTCCCGGTGAATATCTCGGAACCCTCCTACCAATCTTGCACTTACCTGTCTAGTTTAATTGTCACAAATATAAATATAGAGCATCTTTAAACTATATTAAGTTTGGTTACGGTAAAAGATTTATAAAATCGTCCGTAGCCCTCCATCATTTTAGTTGAATACCACTAAGCTTATAACTACTTTGTTTGTTGGCTATCGTTAAGGCAATACTATTCTATGACTAAGTAGTATTCATCTGTATATAAGATATAAGGATAGCTTAAGTTGGTTAAGGCAATACTATTCTATGACTAAGTAGTATTCATCTGTATATAAGATATAAGGATAGCTTAAGTTGGTTATGCAACTTTGTTGGCCTTAGTAGTATTCATCTGTATATAAGATATAAGGATAGCTTAAGTTGGTTATGCAACTTTGTTGGCCTTCGTCGAGAGTATGCATAAGTTAAATTTAAGCCGGTTATGAAATGATGGGTCAAAACTTAACTAGCATTTTATTATTTGTTGGCCATCGTCAAGGTCATAAAAGACTAGGGGCAAAATCATATTAAGAATTACAAGAATATAAAAGATAAAAATTGTCTACCAATTATTGAGTATATCGATTTGTTGGCCATCGTCAATGTTGATACATTCAATGATAATTGGATCTTGACCCCACTTGAAAACTGTAGGGGGTAAAAATTACCTTTTCAAATGAGCCCGAAATCCGCCTGTGTATTCGAGTCACCCGCCCGACTTGAAAATTAGGCTCACCCATGTGCTTGACTCGCCAGCACGAACCAAGACCACGTGACCACCAAATTCGTCTACGCATCTGGCGATCCGCCAGGCGATTAGAAGCTCGCCTGCACACTTGACTCGCCCGCACGAGTTAAGTTTACTCAAAAGCCGAATTCACCTATGACCAGTACACTCGCCAGACTCGCCAAAGTACTTGGCGGCTGTAATATCACGTCTAGGGATGGGCCTTCCCATCTCCCACGACGTGAAGGAAAGGAGCATAGTACTCCAAGCCTATAAAGTAGCCGTCCACAGTACGAATGAGCAATCAAATTCATGCAATCGCCAAACTCGCCTGCATGCTTGACTCGCCCACACAAGCCAAGACCATCCAAGTGACTGAAATTCACCTGCTTACTCGACTCGCCTACACGGATCAAAAGATGAATTTGCCTGCGATAGAAGAACTCACCAAACTTGCCAAACTACTTGGCAACCGTAAGATCATGTACAAGGATGGGCCTTACTATTTCCTATGACGTAAGGGGGAGAAGTACAGTGCTCCGAGCCCCTCACGTGGTCGCTCACGATACAAGTAAGAGGTATGGTATCTCCTAACAGTACATGGTCACATCCCATGATTCAAGGGAGCGACCATGCCATCTCTCCCCTATTTAAGAGCCTCCCCAAGCCACAGGAAAGAGGTTCGCAATTAATTGATTAATCTAATTAGTTAGTCGGACTATTAGCTCTCAACTCTCGACTGAGTTGACGACAGGCTCTTTGCATGATCTTTGCACTGTAGCATCTTCCCCTAGCATCGGGCCCTGACCGCCACCGAACTCGAAAACCCGAACTCAACCAACATAAGTTTCAACTGTGTACCGAAGCTCACCAGCAACCTAGGTCGAATCGTCCAAGGAAAGCAGACTCGGTACGAGAACCGAGCGAGGCGTCTTATCACTACCCAGGTCCCCACGTTAAACGAGGAGAGCTCATCCTCCGCTTCTGTTGTAATTTTGATTCATTAGTTTGTAATAAGCTATTCTTATCAATACAAACGATACCCCTATTTCAGGAAATCAAAATTTACACTTACAGAAGATGGCGACCACAGTAGGAGAAGTTATTTCCTCAAACGAAATGGTGGTAGCGCACTTCAACAAGGTTGTTGTCGGGACGACCATGGAGTCCCTAGAAATCGAGTTCGACCAAGCCAGGTATGAAGAGTACCTGTCTTCATCCTCCTCTGGTGGCATTGCGTCCAACAAACGCTATAGAGTTACGTGTAGAGGCTGACCTCAAACGGTCGAACCCTCCACACTTGAGGACTCTATCCGAGTCACGTCAGGGGAGATTATTCCCCCTAAATTGATCAAGGCCAAGCTAGGGGTCAAGAACACAGGGCAAAGGGCTACCAGATGGGTCAGCAAACGATCCTCATAGACCCCCGCTCAGGAAGAGATGGTTGTTCGTCTTTGCCCAGACAACTCCGTCACGAACCACATGGACGCACCTCTCTCTAGAAGAGCCCGTCAGTGGCGATGGCAAGTCCACGCCTAACAGGAGGCCCGAACCTTCGCCTCCTATGATGGCCTAAATTATTATTCGGGTCCAAAAAGCGCGAGGCAGAGAAACAACCCTTCCAACACTGGTGGGCTCACCAAATCAGGTGAACCTTCGTGTTCAGGCAGAATTCGCTTTGATTGTAATATCTCCCATTTCGGTGGGTCCGATATTTCTGACAAATTCGGCCGTTCAGGCGAGTTAGTCAAAGTGGGTAAACCTGCCCCCTCAAGCAGACTCCGTTTCTCAGGTCATATCCCTGGTAAACACAGGTTGCCCGGAGCAGGCAAGCCTACCCAAGCAGGCGAGCCATCAAAGTCGGGTGGGCCTCACTGAGTCCACTCGACAGGTAAACGTTGAGAGGGAACGAGCCTTAATGACAAAGGCAAAATAGTAGGCGATACCTCATCAACTCGTCTTCATGAATAAAGGGTCGAAGCTCGCCCGCAAATAGGAGCTCGCCCAAGCGCGAAGACTCGCTTGTCAAGGTGAGCTCGCCTAACTCCAACACTTAACCATTCCAACCAGTGTACGCAAGAGGGTTCATCCAAACCTCTCTTATGCGATCATGTGGTTGTCCCTTCTGATGCTGAGGGTTGTCGCCAACCACTTGCGGAAGATCTCTGGGGTTACCTAACTCCCAAACACACCATACGCGAGGCGAATCCTCAGTGTCACTATGAAAAGCTTATCCAAATAGTACTTGTCGACTTCCAGTGTGTAGGAACGGCGAAACCTTTGGTGTTTGAAAGGCTCACTCAATGCCCTTCCCATTCGAGATATTCTCGTCAAAGGCGTAGCCACCATAGAAGGCACGTCGTCGATGATTTGGAACTCGCATCCGCTACTGTTAACATGATTGGGAAGGGCAAAAATGTACTTCCAGATCCTCTAGACTGGTTCAACACGAGCGTGACGGTATATTCCTGTACACCCGCAGTCGTACAGGAGTAAACATCCCGCTCAACGATGCTCTCCTTGCACCCTCTTCCACGGGTGAAGAGGAAGTTTGCTCAGCGGCAGCCACATCTCAAACATCGCACTAGAGTCACCTCTTCCACGGGTGAAGAGGAAGTTTGCTCAGCGGCAGCCACATCTCAAACATCGCACTAGAGTCACGGCGACTCAGCAAGGGTGCACATGGCTGAAACCTCGACTAATCAGATGATCACTCAAAAGTTCGAAGAACATCAGGTCGCCATCGAGTCCATAAGAGACATGCTGGAGCAACTTCTGAACAAAAAGAAGAAAAAGAAGGTTACGCATACCCCACGGAGGCCGGTGGGAGGCCGGGAATGGGAACCTACTCCTAATCAGATGACTGAACAGGAGGATAATGTTGAACTCCTGTCGGATCACTCCTCAAAGTCGTCGGCAGCGTTGTCGCACTCCGGGGGTACTACCTGAGACATAAGATTCGACGAGTTCTAAAGCCAACTCTATGCCTTAAAGCTCCAAAAAAACACGAACAAACTGGGGGTGGTCAGGCCGTACCTTATTAAGTGAGACACGATCCCCTACTTGGCAAAATTCAAACCCATTAGTTTAGTACAATTCAATAGTAAGGGCTCCCCTTCACAGTGCATCTACTACTTTATGGCTCAGACCAGATTCCTCACTGGGAACGACGTCATCCTCACCTAGCTATTCATCGGCACCCTCAAAGGTGTAGCCTTCGAATAGTTCCGCAAGTTGGAACCAGGCTCTATCAAGTCATGGGCCGATGTAGAAAGACTCTTCCTAGCCCGCTTCTTCGATGATGATACTGAGGTGTCAATGGCTACCCTCCAGACCGAGAAGCAAAAGAAGTCGGAGTCGATCAACGACTTCATAAAGAGGTTCAGGAACCGATCAGTTCATTGCCGAGACCAAGTCTCCGAAGCGACGCTGATTGAGATGTGCCGCAAAAACCTTTCAATCCATATTCTATCCAAGGTTGGCATGGTAGAAACCCAAACCTAGAAAGAACTCATTCGCCAGGGCGAGTAGGTCGAGAATATGATCAAGAGGGTCGAGGCTGAGGAGCCTCACCCTAAAAAGTGAGCCGCAAAACCAAGCACGCCAAGGAATCCCCCTCGAGCTAGGGGAAAAGAGATCATGGCCGTCAACGTTGACTCCGCTCCGGCGCCCAAACCAGCCCAAAGGCCAAAACCCAGGGCATTCAAACAATGTCCCCCGAGGCAATACGACTTCAGGGAAGACCAAGTGGTAGCAACCCTCAAAACGCTCCTCATGAGAAACAGGATTAAGCTGTCGAATGTAACTAAGCCTGAGGAGGCGAACAAAACCGATGAACCGGGCTACTGCACGTATCACAGGTTCCTCTGCCACCATACCTCCAAATGCTATATCCTCAAGGATAAGCTTCAAGCCCTATATGATACGGGAGTTCTAAAAAAGGAGAGGGCACAAAAACAGGTGACCACAAATATGATCACTCTGAGTTTTGGAAGAGATCTCCTAGAGGTCCAAGCACCGGCGGGGGGGGGTCCCATCCCCAAAGCAATGCTGAAGATCACTAACGATGATCCTCAAAATCAATGAAGAAAAGGTTTAGTACCCAAAACCTTATTGTCGTGGCAAGTGACTTGGGTCCATCCGGACCTCCTCGGCGATGAGCAATGGACTTCAAAGCCTTCGAGGAGGACCAAGGGTAAACCTTGCAACGCTGTATCTGCTATCTCTAATAAAGGAAAAACGACAATAGCCGTCCTCACCGACTCTGATGAGGACACAGCCATCCTAGCCACCAGGGCAGGGAGAGAATTCACCAAGAATTACCCTGTCAGTACAGAGGAGCCGGCAGGACCCTCCTGGTGGATACCTACAGAGACCCCTCAAAATCCTGAAGGGCCTAGCTCGAGTAATTAGCCTTTCATGTTCAATGTACTCGCACAGCTGAAGAACATTCCATCCAGAATCACCGTGTACGAACTCCTGTGTCTGTCTAGACCTACTCGGGAAGCTCTACAAGAGGCGTTCGCCGACTTAGAGGCATTTGCCACGCATTTCTCATCTACAAAGGAAGAGGACATAGGAAAGAAGTGTTTACAATGTTGTCAGGCCTCCGAACAGTGGGTCCCTTACATCACATTCACCCTTGAGGATATGCTAATCAAAATTACTTCTCACGATCAACCCTTGTACTTCACGGGGTACATCGGTTCTTCCAGAGTGGATCAAATCCAAGTTGACCCAGGATCCGCGTTGGGCATTGTCCCCTTAAAGCTTATGCAACACTTGGGGGTCCACCAAAAACGTCTTTCCTTGACAACCACAACCATCTTTGGGTATTACGCCACTAGGACGAGGCCGCTCGACAAGATCCACCTAAAGTGTCGTATAGGCGACATGAAGACAGAGGTCACCTGCTACGTCATCGACACTGAGCCTTCCTACAACATGCTATTGGGATGACCATGGATCCACAACAACCGCATTGTCCCATACACATTGCACTAATACCTAAAATACGTGGATGACTACGATCGGGTGAAAACAGTAGTTGCCGACAAACAACCCTTCAAAGGAGTCGAGAACTACTTCATGGATTCCCTGCTTTACCAAGATTCCGACGAACCACCGATCAAGGAAATCGAGAGTGGTAATGAAGCATATAATGAACCCGAATATGATGATAGCCTTGTCCTAAACGATTTCGAATCAATTATAATCGGCTATGAAACCACAATTTAACCGACACTGTCCAGGTGGAGGGGATTGTCTTGAATGAGAAGTTCAACTTTTCTTACTTATCATCTTGCCCGACATATGAGGATGACATGTCTAACGACCCAATGGCGAGGCTCTACAGTGACTCGTCTTTACACTTTCCCATATACTCATCGTATGTCGTAAAGAAACAAATGATTGAGTCTTCGCAAGTTGTATTCATCGTACCCACCCAAGATAGTTATCAAAAGGATATTATCTTCGGGAGAGTCGATCACCCTTTATGCATGTTGTGGGACGAGTCTGAAGAAGAGGAGTTCACGCTCTAAGTTTCGTAATACAGCCAAGTGGCGAAACACATTATGAGGGACATGAGTTACGACCTCACTCGCCAAGAAGGCCTAAACTACTGTAGAGGACGAAGGATGATCATCCGACCCACCTACGTACCTAAAGGCAAACTCTTAAACTACTTCACCAAGACTCGAAGAGGCTTAGGTTACATTTCTCCCTCGTCGGAATTATTTTGTAATTTTGGAGACGACTCCGACGATGCCCGCTCCGAGGATCGATCATCGACATCCTCAGCGTGGGACTCAGATGTCAGCGTGAGAGACTTATTCAACAGCCTCACAGTCAACACAGCTACGACTGATCCTACCGAAATGGTAGAGGGCGGGCAAGTCCCGCTTTATGATGAGACATGGGACCGCCACGTCAATGCTCAGTGGAGTACTCGCTTTGAGCAGCAAGAATCGCCCACCGAGGACAAAATCCTCTAGGTAAACATGGGCGATGAGACTAACCCCAAGCCCATATTTGTTAGCGGTAGTCTACCTCCCTAAGAGAAGGAAGACCTCATAGACCTTATACGGGAATATATTGATGTCTTCGCATGGAATTACGAGGACATGCCCGGTCTTGATCCGTAGATCGCCATGCATCACCTCAACATCGGCTCTGATGCCAAACCTGTCAAACAGTAGCAGAGGTGATTTCATCCACAAATTATGGAGGCGATCGAGGCCGAAGTGAAGAAGCTGATCGAATCCGTCTTCATCGGAGAGGAACAGCACCCCGACTGGGTAGCCAACATTATTTCGATCCTGAAAAAGAATGGTAAGATTCGCATTTGCATTGACTTCAGAAACCTCAATGCCGCTTGCCCAAAGGACGAATTCCCTCTTCCCATCACGGACGTCATCATTGTTAGACCCTAGAGGGGGGGTGATTAGGGTCTTATGCTAATCTAATCCGATTAAATACCAATTAAAATTAATTAACAAGTTATCCTAGCAAGTATGAAATACCACAAGATATATGAGCTAGGATAAGCAATGTAAACAATGAGATATATCATATATGATGAAATATATGCAAGGATATATAAACAACACAAGGGTAAATAATCTAAACAAGATAGTGGATGAAATAAATGAGCAATGCACAATTGGCGATATGAGATAAATGCAAAAACAAATACGCCAAAGACAAACTCAAACAAGCAATATGATCACAGAGTTCGGACCTTCCGTCCTACGTCTCCGCTCCCCACTCCCGGGGAGAAAACCATTATCACAACCGGGTTTTCTACGCTCACCCGAATAACGTTTACACCTCACAGTGTTGGTTTTCAACGCTCACCGATCAATGTCACTCCTCACAATCGGTTTTCTAGTTCACCGAAAACTTCACAACACACTCGGTTTTCTAGATCACCGAAAACCTTACACCACTCACAATGTAACAAATATAAATTTGTTCTCTACAATAGATGAGAACTCAATTAAGCACAACTCAATGTTACAATCTCTCACAACCCTAATATACTATGTATGCAAATACAATAAGCTCAAAGTGAGTGTGTGTAACAATGAGTGAAATCAAAATCAAACTAAACTCAAATATAAAATCTAGCTTAAGAACAATGATAATCAAACAAGTATATAAATGTAAAGCTAGAGTTTGTGTTTAGAAAACTTCTCAATTGATAACAAGAGATGGAGGGAGGATAGATGGAAGCTCAAACTTTAATAGATAATCTCCTCAAGCTCTTGTGGAATTGATTCACAAAATCGAAACACTCAAATGCTTAAAAGCTTCTTTAAACAAACTTAAACAAACACTAAACAAGTTTAAACCCTTGTTTAAAAACTTCTTGGATGTTTTGAAAGAGAACAGCAAAGGGGTATTTATACCCACTCAAAATCTCAGCCAAAAACCCCCAAGCAAAAGACAAAAACAGCCCCAGCCAACAGTAATTATACCCACTCAAAATCTCAGCCAAAAACCCCCAAGCAAAAGACAAAAACAGCCCCAGCCAACAGTAACAAAAATAGCCGTTGGAAGGAATCTGACTGAGCGGCGGTCGACCAAAAAAATTCACGGTCGACCACGATCCAGATCCCAATCTGAGAAAACGAGCAGAGACTTATTCGGTCGACCGGTGCGGTCGACCGATGGAAATTTTGAGCTCTCGGTCGACTAGTGCGGTCGACCGACAACTCTCTGCTGCCCACTGACGAATGATCACATGAGCGGTCGACCGGTGCGGTCGACCGAGGACTGATACATTCCAAAACTGATTTTAAAACAGATTTTAAGACTTTTGGAAAATTATCAAAAATAACAAATGAAGTCTAGAAAATATGAAACTTTGGGAAATGTATATAAACATGCAAATGAACATGTTACAAAAAGAATTTTCCAAATTGCATTTCCCATTTGTGAAAAATCATCATTTTGCAAAAATAGCCCAAAACACGAAAATATAAACATGTGAATTTTGACATTTAGGGTAAACCATGTTTTGAAACTTTGCACAATGATTATATAGACTTAATAAAATAAAATTGTATATTCTATGCAATGTTTTCAAAAACACAATTTTCAAAAACACAATAGTGATTTCATATTATAAACATGAAAACCCAAAGCCATGCATGTATATAAATATATATAACTATATATATGCATAGAAACCAAAACTTATGTATATATATATATATAACTATATATATACAAAGAAACCAATAAATGTGTGTGTATATGACATTGAGCTTAGAGTATCTAACACACATAATATAAAATCTAAACTAGATTACCCAAGCTAGATCTTGATCTTCATTGTAGCTCAACTTGGTACACATGCGGATGAAGCTTGAACTTGATCTTTAACTTTGAATTGCAAGGCTTCACCGACATTCCGCCACCTCCTTTGGATATCATCGTTGAAGCTCTATTCCATCCATCCTCCAACTACGTTGTTTGTCTACAATAAATACGAAAACACAAATACTAGACAAACAACATTAGTGGTAAATTGTTTGTTAAACATCATCAAAACAAGAAGGCCAACAATCTCCCCCTTTTTGATGATGACAAACAATTTACAAAAAGAAATATATGCATGAAGGAAATGAATATATAATTTATAATTCACATGCATATAAACAAAAAAGAATATACTCACAATATTTCTCCCCCTTTGACAACATCAAAAAGGGGACAAAGAGCGAAAGCTCCCCCTACAAATAAGCATGGGTGAGTATGAAACAAGTATAGGGATTGCTCCCCCTATCAAAATACCATATAAAATATATGCAATAAAGATCAAGGCAAAACATGTGAGCAAGCATACATGAATATGCTAAATATCACTCACATACAAAAAGATAACAAGAACACATATAAATATGTCAATATAAAAATAGTGTCTCATTAACAAAAACATAAAGATCAAAAATAGATTTATAAAATCAAAAGAAAAGGAACATGAAAATCATGTAGAAGGTTTTCAAATGAAGACAAATCAACCAATGAAATCATAAATCACAAGTAAATCATATAAGAACATAAAACCAAATCATCATTGATTTTCAAAAATCAAGAGAGGCAATTATATCTAGCTATTGTGCTAGTATCAACCCATGTAAACATTTTAGTATTCAGTAAACAAGATTTGGGAATAAACACCCAATAAATTCGGAGGGTTATATAAACACAAACCTCTCATTAAAATCAAAACTAATAATTATGAAAACAAAAGATTTGATAAAGGAAAAATATTTTCATAACAAAAAGATTTTAAAACATAATTTTCAAAACCAAGAAAAAGGAAAAATAAGAACATTAAAATTCTTGCTTTAAAAAAAAACAAATTTTTTTTGGTACCTAAGAACTCTTGGTACCAAAAAATTTAGGGACATGACCCCTATCATTTAAGCTCAAAACCTTAGGGTTATGAACCCTCTTAGGCATATGTGGTGCACTAACACGGTAAAAGCAATAATCGCTCAAATGACCCTTCCGATTGCAATATGTGCAATGAAAGAGATCCATTTGTTTTTGTGGACCATTAGCTCGTGCACGGTAAACATTTGCAACCATAGATGATCTTTTAAGATTATTTTGCAAATGTGAAACATTATCAAAACAAAACTCCATAGATGATCTTTTAAGATTATTTTGCAAATGTGAAACATTATCAAAACAAAACTTTCCTAAGTGGCAATATCTACCATAAACATCACATTTAAAAACATGTGGTCTATTGGAAACATTTGTCAAATGAGATTTTCTTTTCTATTGGAAACATTTGTCAAATGAGATTTTCTTTTCAAATCAAAACAATATTTGGCCAAATGACCAAAACTACCACAATGATCACAGTTGAACACACTAGCATGCTTATGATGAACTTTGTGAGAATGAGCATGTGAATGTGTAAGTGTACAAGATGAAGAAGCTACATGAGATGCACAAGGAGCATTAGAGTTCTTATGTTTGTGTGCATCATAGCAAAACTTAGCTAAATGAGCACAAGGAGCATTAGAGTTCTTATGTTTGTGTGCATCATAGCAAAACTTAGCTAAATGACCTTGACGGCTGCAAATTGAACACTTATAAGTTTTGCTATACATGTGTGCATAATGAGTAGATGATTTTGACATAGTCTTAGTACACATATTCATAAGCCTCTTATGATTATTAATGCATGTTTTCAAAGTTGAATCTAAAGATGAAATACATTTATTCATAAGATTCAAATCTTCATTTTTAGGCACATATGCATTTTTATTAGAAGTAGAACATAAATAGTCATTTATAAAAGAAGCAGTATCATTTTGTATGTTCTCCACTTCTAACATGGCATTATCTTTTTCATGAGATAAGCTAGTTATAGATGTGTTTAATTTTCCATTTTCCAAAATTAACATGTCATTGTTTTCTTTAAGCATGGTATTTTCTTTTGCAATGACATCCAATTTTGACACTAGCTCCCCATGATCGAATTCTAAATTATCATGCTTGCTTTTTAAATCAATAAAATCATTTTGCAATTTCTTGTAGGCATGCAATAGTTTCTCACTAGCACAAGCAAGTTCATCACTAGATTAATCATTAATGGATTTGAACTCGCAAACCTCACTAGAGCTATCGCCTAGTGCGCGTGTGCATGACGCTCCATATGAACTTGAAGTCGGATCCTTCAAAGCTTGTTGGATCGCCTCCAATTCCCCTTGATGTGCTTCTATAAATTTCCAAAGTTTGTAAGCACTATAAAAATGAACAAACTTGTTAGACATAGATGAATTAAAAGCATTTAGCAAATATTCTAACAAAATATTGTTCATTGTAAACATACGATGATCATTCTTATTCCATTTGGATTTCTCCAAAGTGGGCACAATATAAGCATCATCTATAATTTCCCATAAATCAAAGTGTTTAGATTGAATAAAAAGTTTAAATCTAACACACCATTGGGCATAGGGGAAATTATCTAATCTAGGAGCAATATTAATGGCATAACCTAAACCATGCATATCCATAATATAAAAGGCAAGCAAGATACAAATAAAGCTCAAAATTAGATTAGCACAATAAGCTAACATGGATCTTTAACTCAAGGCGATTAGACCTTAAATAAAAGAGCACCAAGCTCTGATACCAATTGTTAGACACTAGGGGGGGTGATTAGGGTCTTATGCTAATCTAATCTAATTAAATGCCAATTAAAATTAATTAACAAGTTATCCTAGCAAGTATGAAATACCATAAGATATATGAGCTAGGATAAGCAATGTAAACAATGAGATATATCCTATATGATAAAATATATGCAAGGATATATAAACAACACAAGGGTAAATAATCTAAACATTGGCGATATAAGATAAATGTAAAAACAAATACGCCAAAGACAAACTCAAACAAGCAATATGATCACGGAGTTCGGACCTTCCGTCCTACGTCTCCGCTGCCCACTCCCGGGGAGAAAACCATTATCACAACCGGGTTTTCTACGCACACCCGAATAACTTTTACACATCACAGTGTCGGTTTTCAACGCTCACCGATCAACGTCACTCCTCACAATCGGTTTTTTAGTTCACCAAAACCTTCACAACACACTCGGTTTTCTAGCTCAACGAAAACCTTACACCACTCACAATGTAACAAATATAAATTTGTTCTCTACAATAGATGAGAACTCAATTAAGCACAACTCAATGTTATAATCTCTCACAACCCTAATATACTATGTATGCAAATACAACAAAGAGTAAATCAAATCAACTAAACTCAAATATAAAATCTAGCTTAAGAACAATGATAATCAAACAAGTATATAAATGTAAAGCTAAAGTTTGAGTTTAGAAAACTTCTCAATTGATAACAAGAGATGGAGGGAGGATAGATGGAAGCTGAAACTTCAATAGATAATCTCCTCAAGCTCTTGTGGAATTGATTCACAAAACCGAAACACTCAAATACTTAAAAGCTTATTAAAACAAACTTAAATAAACACTAAACAAGTTTAAACCCTTGTTTAAAAACTTCTTGTATGTTTTGAAAGAGAACAGCAATGGGGTATTAATACTCACTCAAAATCTCAGCCAAAAACCCCCAAGCAAAAGACAAAAACAGCCCCAGCCAACGGTAACAAAAATAGCCGTTGGAAGGAATCTGACTGAGCGGCGGTCGACAGAAAAAATTCGCGGTCGACCACGATCCAGATCCCAATCTGAGAAAATGAGCAGAGACTTATTCGGTCGACTGGTGCGGTCGACCGATGAAAATTTCGAGCTCTCGGTTGACCGGTGCGGTCGACCGACAAACTCTCTGCTGCCCACTGACGAATGATCACATGAGCGGTCGACCGGTGCGGTCGACCGAGGACTGATACATTCCAAAACTGATTTTAAAACAGATTTTGAGACTTTTGGAAAATTATCAAAAATAACAAATGAAGTCCAAAAAATATGAAACTTTGGGAAATGTATATAAACATGCAAATGAACATGTTACAAAAAGAATTTTACAAATTGCATTTCCCATTTGTGAAAAATCATCATTTTGCAAAAATAGTCCAAAACACGAAAATATAAACATGTGAATTTTGACATTTAGGGTAAACCATGTTTTGAAACTTTGCACAATGATTATATAGACTTAATAAAATATGTATATGATTATTGTTAAGTCCAAAAACTAAGAATACAGAATTATTTTCACAAAATTGCATATTCTATGCAATGTTTTCAAAAACACAATAGTGATTTCATATTATAAACATGAAAACCCAAAGCCATGCATGTATATAAATATATATAACTATATATATGCATAGAAACCAAAACTTATGTATATATATATATAACTATATATGTACAAAGAAACCAATAAATGTGTGTGTATATGATATTGAGCTTAGAGTATCTAACACACATAATATAAAATCTAAACTAGATTATCCAAGCTAGATCTTGATCTTTATTGTAGCTCAACTTGGTACACATGCGGATGAAGCTTGAACTTGATCTTTAACTTTGAATTGCAAGGCTTCACTGACATTCTGCCAACCTCAGTTGGATATGATCGTTGAAGCTCTATTCCATCCATCCTCCAACTACGTTGTTTGTCTATAATAAATAAGAAAACACAAATACTAGACAAAGAACATTAGTGGTAAATTGTTTGTTAAACATCATCAAAACAAGAAAGCCAACAATCATCGATAATATGTGCGGATTTGAGAGGATGTCCTTTATGGATGGGTTTTAAGGGTATAATCAAATCAAGATGCACCATAATGATGAAAAACACACTTCATTCAGGACTCCAATAGGGGTCTACTGCTACACGGTCATGCCTTTCGAACTTAAAAATACCAGTGCAACCTATCAACACGCCATGAGCACGATTTTTTTAGACCATCTGTGAAAGACAGTCGAATGCTATGTGAACGACCTGGTCATGAAAAGTCGCAGCAAAGATGACCATCTCCAAGACCTAAGAGTGATGTTTGAACTCATGCGATCTCATCAACTCAAGATGAATCATATGAAGTCATTCTTAGGGATGCCCAGTGGTAAATTTCTTAGATTCGTAGTCATAACAAAGGGAATCTGAATTAACCTAGATAAGGTACGAGCTATCCAAGAGCTGTAGGCTCTCCGGAATCTTAAGGAATTAAGGGATCTCCAAGAACGATTGGCTTATATCCGGAGGTTCATTTTAAATCTTTCGAGAAAATGTCAACCTTTCTCCAAACTGATGAAGAAATGTTTCTCCTTCATATGGGATGAGCCCTGCCAGCGAGCCTTCGAAGAGATCAAAGCCTACCTCTCGAACCCGCTCGTCCTTGTAGCTCCGATCTTAGGAAAGCCATTTCTCATCTACATACAAGCCATGGAACACTCTCTGGATGCTCTCTTGGTGCACAATGATGATGTCGACCATGAGCAGGGCATCTACTACCTGAGTAGAACCCTACAGGGTGCCGAACGGCGGTACCCTATGGTCGAAAAGGAGTGCTTAGCCCTGGTATTTGCCATCCAAAAGATACGACATTACCTAGTTGGCCAAACCATCCATATCATTTCCCGAATGAACCCCATCCGAGTCTTCATGACACAGCCCGTGGCCTTAAACTGGCGCTTGGCTAGATGGGCGCTCCTACTATCTCAGTACGACATTCACTTCATGCCGCAAAAATCAGTCAAAGGGCAGGCCATCTGCGATCTCATGGCCAGTCATCCGCTGGGGATGAAAACTAACATGCTCGAAGATTTATCGAATGAACCCCCTGTATTCAACGTGGCCTCCCAATGGAATTTTGGCAGATGTTCTTCGACGGTACATCTTGCGTCGGCATGAGCGGATCTATTGTTGCAGGTGTAGGGGTAGTCCTTACTTCCCTACATAACCACGTGTTACCCCGAGCCTTCTCTTTAACAGAGCCATGTACCAACTGTAGGCGTATAAAATTGCCTATAGGTCCCTTAGCACAGCTCGACGCCGATTTAACAAACGGACCACCGGGCGACGTATCCAAACAAGACCGTTAGCTCGCCAACGCTGAAGCCAAGCTATACGCAACGGAGCAGGTTAACGAGGCGACAAATCGCACCCAAGCATTGGAATGCATCCACTCGCACGCGGAATCAAACCAATGTTTAGGTGAATCACCGAGTCATCTAAACAAGAGCGAACTCGGATGAATCACGATCAAATCAACATCAATTCCGGACTCAAATTCAGAAGTTGGTTTACTGCCATATCAGGAACCCGACTCACTGCCAAATCTGGAATCAAGTCAAAGAGTCGTTGCCAAGTCAATCAACCACACAAGAGAACCAGAACCGGAAACAAAGGACGAAACGGACAAACACCCGGGGACTCGGCCGAAACCGAACCACCCATGGGTGGCTAGGCTCAGAACTGTGCGCGGGCACAGTTCTGAGTGCCTATAAATAGGCCTTGTGCTCATTTGTTTCAGAGGTTGGAAATTTTGGAGAGAGGCGAAGCCCTGCTGGATTGAAGACTCAGATCTAAAAAAAGATCACAACTTTGAAGGCTTGGAGACTTGGACTTTCAGATCCGGTGCTCGGCGATCACCAACGCCAAATAAGGCAGGAGTTCGAGAGGATTGGATTTGAGATCTACACGATCACACTCCGGATCTAAGCTTGGTTCTTAGATCCCGAGATTCGAGCGGTTGTTTCCTTGGTGAAACAATCCCTCCCGGCTATTATTCCCTTGGTGGAATATTACCCGTCATATCGTGTAGATCCGACCGGATCGAGATCACGCGGTGGTCCACGGCAAATAACCCCGGCGCAGGCAAAGAACCCACCAAAGCGAGCGACCGCAAAACAGGAGCTCGCGATTAGTTCGACAAATAAGGAAAATTGTAATCTTTACTTTGTTTTCTTTGATTTTTCATTGTAACCGGATCTTATAAAAAGACCGGATCTTTGTAACGCATAAAGTTGTTAACTGAGATAGCAATGATATCAACAATGAAGAAAGACATAATTTTTCCCGCGAACAATCTGGCGACCACAGTGGGAGCCAACAGCTTTACTGCCGAAGCTGTCGCGTCGCAGCCGCGGATCCCGATCCCGGTCGAGGAGGAGGTCGAGTACGAATTCGACCAACAAAAGTTCGAGGAGTATCTGTCATCCTCGTCCGAATCCACCTCCCCTCGCAAGTCCAAGTCTCCAAAGCTCTCTTCCAAGAGAAAACTTCGTTGGTACGAAGAAGTTGAAGCTGCCAACGAAGATCTCGCCCCGTTTGATGCCGAAGCTGCATCGGGTGAGATCTCTCCTTCCAACCAGGTCAGATCTGCTCTGGCCGAATCTTCCGTTGCCGAGGGCGTAGTGACTCTCTCAAAGAGAGCCCGCCAAAGGCAACGTCAGCGCCTTGCGAAACAAATCGCAAAGGCAATGGAATCTGTGGACGGGATCCGTTACAACACGGATCTGAAGAACAGAAGAGGCGAACGACCTCAACAACCAATGAATGGCAACTCCTCCAAGCCACCAACGAACGAATGGATCCGTGTCAAACGGAACCGTTCAACGCTGGAGGATCGCATTCAGAAGCGCCGCGCACTCTCAGCACAAGCACGAGCTCAAGTTCAAGAAGCCCGTAGAAGGTGGCAGAATGGAGTAGCCAAGAAATCACCACTAACTCACAAAATATGGAGGCCAAAGTCCAAAGTGGTGAGTCAGGCCGAGGATCGACCTTTACAGCCTTCAAAACGAGTTCAACCTCCCGAACCATCCCGAGGAAGGAGGTCAATCTTGGAGCGCCTCGGTCCAATTCCCGACGAGCGCAACGAAGTCCATGAACGCTCGGGCCCGATGAAGAGGCTCCGAACTAATCAACATGCTGGGGGTCGACACAACCCTCAACATGACAAAGAGTTTACGGCACCCAAGCGCACTACCTTGCGCATCGAAGTTCGGGAGCCCGCTGAGAATTCATGTCTACAAAGGCGTGTTTCGAGGCGAGTGACTCTCGGAAGTCCAAATAAGGCAGTTTGCTCTCAGAAGGAAACGTTGTCATCCGAGGATGATAACGTTATACCTGGGAAATCATGCCAACACGCGATAGGTTACTCCGATCAAATGGACGAGTTGTACTATCGTGCTGGGGGTACGAACAAAACAAGAAAAAGAAGCCCTCAAGGGCTCGAAACTCAGTGCCCATGTGCCAAGCTCATTCGGGTAGTACTGTCTCAATGCAACTGCATCAAGGGAGTCCCCGAGAGAATTTCAGTGTTCGAAAGGCTCGGCACCGAAACGCCAAAACCAAGGCATAGGCGCTTCCGGCAAAGAAGAACAGTGGTTAAGGATGGAGAATTTCCGAAGGTCACCGCCAACATGACCAGCAAAGAGACATCGACACAGATTGATCTCAAATCGTTTCTGGAAGCGTCCCGGCGTGTAACCCGTCTGCAGTCCGGAGCCATCGCACGAGGAACTTATGGTAGGGTTCGGATAAGATTGCCTTCGGAAGATGAAGAATCGGATTCCTGCTCTGCTGTCGCATCGGACAATACAGTGTCCAGCGAAGGACAACCCCGCGAGTCATTCATGATAGGCGCGGAAGAAATGGCCAAAATGCTTGAAGACGCTTTGGCTAAGCAGAAAGAAAGTTTTAAATTCGAGATGGAGACGGCCATGCAGCAGATGAGAGAGATGCATGAACAGCAAATCCAAGCATTCAGGAACCAACAAGGTGAACCAAGCCACCGTAACCAGGTTGCTCAGGAAAAGGAGCACGCGGATGGGGATGAAGCTCACAATGCCAATAACCCTCCCATCAATGCAGGGGGTGGTAGTGAGGATGCCAACGGGGATACAAGTGAAGACTTGAAGATCAAAAGCCTCGAGAGTAAAATCAATACGTTGCTGTCTGCTCAAGAGGTAAAGAAAACGGGCATTCCTTGTCCATACCCGAGGGAATGGGAATCAATCCCCTATCCGGCGAAGTTTAGTCTAATCAACTTCACGCCGTTCGATGGAAGGGGTTCCCCCACCCAGCATTTGATTTATTTCAAATCGCACCTGGGTGCTATCTCTGGGAACGAGCCTCTGATGGTGCGGTCATTCGTCGGCACTCTTCGCGGAGCTGCCTTCGATTGGTATCGTCGCCTCAAGCCAGGAAGCGTGAACAGCTGGGATGACATGGAGACGAAGTTCCTTGCAAATTTCTTCGACGACGACACCGAGATCTCTATCGGATCGTTGCTCGACGAGAAACAAAAAGACGGGGAGTTAGTCGACACCTTCGTCAAAAGGTTCCGGAACAAGGCGATGAATTGCCGGGACCCGATCACCGAGGAATTCATTCTCCAGACTTGCCACAACAACCTCGCATTGGACGTATTGGAGGCAATGGGGACAGCACCGTCTGACACTTGGAAGGATCTGAAGGTGCGCGGTGAACAAGCCGAACGCTTCCTTAAAAGGAAGAAGGCCGAAAGGAACCAACCGACGGTTAATCTGCTGGACTCAAACTTCGCTTCCCGTGGTAAGGGCAAAGCACCTGCAGCTGCTGGTGGTGCTAATCAAGCGTCACAACAGCAATCCCGAAGGCAGCAGAAGACTTCGGGTCCGAGACTCCAGAGAGAGTATTCCTTCAAGGACGAAGACGTTCCAACCATCTTCGAATCGCTCCTCGAAGGCAACAAGATCAAGCTACCACCTATCACGAATCAGGAGGAAGCTGATAACACTACGGACCCAAAGTACTGTGCATACCACAGAAGGGTTGTTCATCCCACCAAGGATTGCTTTGCTCTCAGGAATAGCATTCAGACCTTGGTCGAAGCCGGCGTTATAACGCTAAGGTAAGCCAAATAAAAACGGCAAAACTCCGACCGGTATAAGAGTATAAACTGCTTCCTGACACTCCAAAGAGTATACGAGTATAAACTGTTTCTCAACACTCCGAAAAGTATACGAGTATAAACTGCTTCTTAATACTCCAATAGGTATATGAGTCTAAACTGTTTCCCCACTTTTGACGGGAAGTTCCTGGAGAATATTAAGCTAATATTCTTAAGGATAACCCGGTTAGTTAACTGATAATAATGTCCGAACCAGTTCCGCAGAGGAAACTGGGGGTGGACGATTTATGTAACGGGAAGTTCCCAAAACCACAGCAATGTAATGAATAAGGACTCCCATTCAAGTTCTCACTGTGTCTGTGCACTCAACACTCTCTCTGTTAGAGTCTGGACGTAAAGTTCCTGATTGGTCAAACCTTCTTACAGTTAGGACCACAGTCAAAATCCCCTCTCGATTCTCCCAATGAACGAGAGGTCCACAAATCAAGCGATCAAACCTTCCTACAGTTAGGATCGTCTTAAACCTTCCATTCGGTCAAACCTTTCTACAGTTAGGACCAAAACCAAAAACCCCTCTCGATTCCTCCAATGAACGAGAGGTCCACTTTCAAATCGAGTGATCAAACCTTCCTACAGTTAGGGTCACCTCAAACCTCCCACTTGGTCAAACCTTCCTACAGTTAGGACCAAAACCACGATTCATTCTCGATAAACGAGAAATTCATCTTTAGTTCGATAATCAAACCTTCCGACAGTTAGGGTTATCCGAATCTTTTTGATTCTCGGAGTGGAGATCCCACTCTTAGTTTCACCTTTCCGGATTCTGGGGGTGGAGATCCCACCTCGAGTCTCCTTTCCTTCTTTGTTCGGGGAATAGAATATAAAATTCTTCCTTCCCCATACCAATCCTTTTCGAAGAATTCAGGATTCATCCTAGGAAGTTTATCCCGAATCCTAAGCAGGGATAAGTCTGCGCCTAACACGCGCTGCCGGTTTAGTCTTTTTTCTGCACAAAAAGACACCAGAGTTCGATTCTGGGGTATTCTATCCTGAAACCTAAGCAAGGATAAGTCTGCGCCTGACACGCGCTGCCGGTCAGTTCTTAACCGTTTAAAAAGAACACCCGTTCACATATTCAACATTGTGACAGGTTGTTATTAATAACACCAAAATCCATGCCTTACACGCATGGGGAATTTCATCCTGAATCCTAAGAAAGGATATGCCGACGCCTAACACGCGTCGCCGGTTTAGTCTTTCCCCGTAGAAAAAGACACCAGAGTTCGATTCTGGGGTATTTTATCCCGAAGCCTAAGGAGGGATAAGTCAACGTTTAATACACGTTGCTGGGTAGCCTATTCCCATGACAACGGCGAAGTCTATGTATTCAAAGTCATAGCAACAAGTCTTAGAGGATTCAGTCTCTAAGCACAACGTTACATGCGGAACGGATTTAGACAATTCGCATGCTAGCCCGACTCAAACGGTAGTCGGTAAAGGTTAATCAAATCCGTTAAAGGCTTGGGGTTAGCCAAAAATCCTAAAGTCAGCGCCTAACACGCGTCGCCGGGTAGTCTATTCCCGTGAGAAAGACGAAGTCTACGTATTCGAAGTCGTAGCATCAAGTCTAAGGGAGTTCATTCCTTTAGCACAACGTCACATGCGGAACGGACTTAAGACAATCCGCATGTAAGCCCGATTCAAACGGTAATCGGTAAAAGCATGACAAATCCGTTGAGGGCTGAGGATTTGCCAAAAATCCTAAGTCAACGTCTGATACACGTTGCTGTTTAGTCTTTTCACAGGAGAAAGACGAAGTCTACGTATTCAATATCGTAGCAGCCGAGCCACCCTGGGGTGGCTCGGCCACCGAGCCACCCTGGGGTGGCTCGGCTTGGGCCGAGCCACCCCGGGTTGGCTTGGTTTAGGCCGAGTCCCCGGGTGTGTTCCGTTTCGCCGTTTTCCGGTGTTTTCCGTCTTTCAGTTCTTCGTTTGATTCGTCCGGACTTTGATTTGATAGCCCGGGTCTTTATTTGGCAGTATTTCCGCCTCGGTGTTTGAGTACAAATCTATTTTGTCGTTGGACGACTCGTTGACTTTCCGAACTGTTGGATTGGTTCCACAGGCGAACATATGCCGTTGTTTGTGTGCTTTATCGCCTCGTCGCTCGAACATCCGTTAATTTGTCGAACCATCATGCTGAACCATGCTAAGGGACCTATAGGTAATTTTATACGCCTACAGGTATCACGTCTCTTCTCAGATTCCCGAGTACAAAATATATACATGTTGTCTGAAGGAAATAAAAAAAAAATGTTTGAATCCAAGAGAGGTTCTAAGATGACTCGTCTCAAAAGAAATAGATGAGTATTTATCTTGTGAACAAGCGGTGCCATGTGGTGAAAGAGCTAAAGCAGAAGAAACCTGAGAAGAAAAGGTAGCAGGGAAGCGAGCCCTCACTGGAAACAAAGCACGTCGTTTTGATAGACAGGCTCGCTGAAAGCTGTTGGTTGAGTCCCCAACTTCTAAAGCTTAACAGGGGGCGAAATTAATGAAATATTCTTTAAAGTCTGCACCTATTGTGCATATAAGGGAAGAGGAAGCAAAGGAGTCGTCCATTGGAGGAATCTCCCACCAGATAAGACTTTGTTCTACGGTCCAGCTTTAGATGGCGGGGCTTCTTCTTATCACCCGACGGAAGAAGAGGGTGAATCAATGGCTGGGGGTGCAGAATCTATCCAACACGAACGGATGATAGATCCTATTAATGTAACAACCTCGGGCAAAGCTTTAAGTACCGTTCCTCAAATCACAGGGGTGGTACCGAAAGGAATCATGCTTAAAATTACTCGAGTTGAAGAAGCTGGGCTAACTGTCAGAGCCCAAAATAGCCCAAAATAGCTCAACTGTTCCTCTAAGCCCGGTGGTTGTTCCTAATTTGCTCCAAATTCTTATTGAGCAACTGGAGAGTATAATGGAGTAGACCGTCAAGATTGTCATTGCTGGTCGAGGCTCCTTTTAATCTTTCAGGCCCCTATTAACAAAATGTTTGGATAGTATCATATGTTTGGGTGATGTCCAATGCATTGAACGTTGTTCAGAGGGTGTCTCTCACATAGAAGAGGACCTGAGAGCACTACGGGATCTTGAGCGCATCAATCTTGAAGCTCAAACTGAATCAGCTCTTGCTAATATGCAATTGGAGATAGCACATCAATAGAAAATCATTCCGAAGAACTTAGTTGATAAGGAGGCCAAAATTGTATTTTTGTAGGAGTAGTATGATCAGGTACAAGCTAAGTTGACTACTTCCGCTACTACCATGCGGACCATTCAAGAAGCGATTGTGCAACTACAAGCAGAATTGGCTCAAAAATAAGCTCAACTTGCTTAATAGGAAGTTGTTGTGAAGGGACTCTACCTCAAGAGTGCGGAAATTTTTAACAATTATTACAAGGATGTATAGATTCTTGATGAAATCAAGAAGAAAGCTACTGTCACGGTGCCAAGCAAGGAAAGACTCAGAGAACGAGCTGCAACGATGGCACAACTACTCATGAGAAGAAGCTTTTAGATATCAAGTCTCGGCTCGCATCTATCAAACTGATAGGCCTGCAAACCTAACATTGAATCATTATTTCGGTAGGAACAAAACAATATTTTTTTTATCACTCTCTAGTATCTTGAATAAAAAGTGATACTATTTTGATTTTCTATTGTTTCTTTTCTGTGTTATGTTCTAACTCGAAACAATAAAAATGATTGAGGATGCTAGAGGTGTAATGTTAACTTAGCATAAATTGTCATTTGAAGTAAGATTCAGAATTTTTTCTATTATCACTAGGATAATTCTAGAAAATTTAATCCTCTTAGAATTTTTATGAACACTTGTAATTCTTGTCGAAAAAAGAATTAACAAGTTCATGGAGGTTTGACTGTTAGAGGTGTAATGTTAACATAACAGAATCAGATGACAGACAGGAGTGTAATGTTAATCATTTGGTTGAAACAAACTAATAGTGGTGTAACATTAACATATCATGTTTGTAAAATTAATACTGTTCAGAGGTAATATAGGCTGTCTAAAAATTACTACAGGTAGCTAATCTCCATCAAAAACACCAATGATGGTAGTTACAATCTGACGACTTCCATATTAACAATTCAACAATAAAAGTTACGATCAAATGACTTTCATAGCGGCAAAAAATAAAGGCTACAATTAGAAGATTTTCACGTAGATTGAGAAAGGTTACAATTCGATGATCTTCACGACAACCGATGAAAGCTCTGATTCAATAGTCTTCACAAACAACTAAAGGAGTTACAATCTGACGACTTCCACATTTCAATGAGCTAAGAAGGAGATTACAAAATGATGATCTTTGCAAACGCTCTAATAAAAGAGATTAGAAGTCAATAATCTCTTTAATTCCAAAACGCAGAGTTCATTTCTGTGTCTCAGACTCGTAACACAGTGTGGCCACTATGTTTTTAGCCTTAGGCATATGTCCAACTTTGTGTTTCAGGTATAAAACACAGAGTTCGGGCCTAGAATGCTAATTTTATTACTTGACTCGTTCAAACACAGGTTGAACCATTCCAAAACCATTTTTCCCACGTTCTGAGGGATTTTCGTTAGGAGCGGTTTAAGGGAAAAAGGAGATCGCCACTTGGAGATCTTAGAGGATCCTTCAGCAACCGAATTTTTGAAGCTTCGGTACTTACCTTATTAACCTAATTTTGGTTCAAATCAAGTCTTTCACAGAGTTTAAACTCGCATGGAGTTATAAAACTCGTTAAGAGTTCTGCTTAACTTACCACACAAGTTTCATCGACTTAAATCCAACGAGGTGAAATGTCGGATCGTCAACGAGAAGCAAACTCGACACTAATATCGAGGGAGGCATCTCATCGCTACTGTGAAGAACCTAGGTTAAACAAAGAGAAGGATCTCTATCGATCCTTCTCTCTTTTGTAAATAGGGAATCTAACATAAGAAGTGTAATTTCGTTTTCTGAGCTAGTTAGAGAGAAATTGTATCGAGAGAATTGTAATTAATTCTTTTTTTGAGCCTATTAGAGAGAATAATATAGAATTTAATTCTAAATTATCTTCTTTGAATTTTTCCATCAAACAAAAGATGACGACTCCGCTGAGAACTAGCTTCACTGACGAAGAAGTGGTATCACAATCTGATATCAACCTCGCTAGAACAATGGTCAAGACCCTCATTGTGGAATTCAACCAAGCCAAGTACGAAGAGGTACTTTCCTCTAGATCCCTTAGCCCCAAGGGTATGTGCAAGGTTCGTGTGGTCTCCAAAGAGGCCAAAACTATTGCTGAACCATCAAAGGAAGCCCTCCCCTTTGAACTACATGGCTCGGACAGCCCCTCCTCTGAAGGAGTGGGCTCGGCCTCTGTTGGACTCATCAAATGAGTCAAAGATCTTACAATTGCGTCGAAGAGACGTGTATCAGATCAAAAGAGGCCCATTATGGTGACAAGCTCCACCAATGCAGATGACCTCACAGCAAAGGCCTTAAAACAAGCTAAGAAAAATGTCGCTCGACGGAGGAGAAGATCACTATGACACGCCTATCTCAGAGAGAGCTGATCTCTTAATCAACATGAATTATGTGTTCGTGAGCCTCAACTTGAGCGCTGCCTTGATGAGCTCGAGTATGAGCCACGCATAATCAACTTAAAACGTAGCCCTCAAGGACATGTTTCAAAAGCAAAACACAGTCCTGTAGGACATGTTTCAACACCCAAATGTAGTACTCAAGGATACATTTTAATTTCAAAATGCGACCCTCAAGGAATCGTTTCCCGAACTGAACGTAGTTCTCCGGAGCACGTTTAAGATTCTAAAAGCAACTCTCAGGAGTATGTTCAAGATCCAAAATGCAAACCTCGGGACTACATTAACTAACAAAAATGCAACCCGCAAGGATGCGTTTCACTAACAAAACACAAACTTTGATCTAGCATTAATCAAATAGAACACGATCTCATGTTCCCTCTTCAAAATGCGATGTGATCTGTCATGTTCAAAGAGATCAACATGGATTCAACATTCATGTTAAATAAGAACCAGTCTCTCCTACTGATTGGCAGGGGGTTCCATCTCCAACCTCACGTTCTGTGAGAGGATCTCCCCTGGTATCTGACTTAAGGGAGTTGCATTCAAGAGAAAGACCAACAGAACAAGCCATTCATTCATGTCATTGTGAATGACTCATCTCTTCAGTCCTCTCAGAATGCCCATGCTGTACTTCTGAACTAAGATGGTCAGTATTCGATCGATTGACGAATGTCACCCGACCTGCCAAACGATAAAGACACTATAGGAAGAAGGGTTCGAAGACCGAATATCCTACAGTGACTATCAATGTGATCATAAGTGGGAAAGCTCCTAGCTCAGATGACTCAGAAACAAGCCGTTTGCTAACCGTTAGAGAAATTTGTGATAAGTTCAAAGGAATATATCAACACACTCAGACTTGAATGGGAGCCATTCCTTTTGTCAATTATAAATGACTAGCTAGAGGAACAACTTCTAATGATGAATACTCGGCAATCACGGAGTCTTAGTCATCAAGTTATTTAGTGGCACATGTGAATCCTGTTTACATGATAGAGAGCTCAGAAGACCTAGCAAGGTGAGTCGATCAACATCAGGCCATGCTTCAGGCTTAACAAGAGACTCTCAGTCAACTGCGAGATCTGATGACTCAGCTTGTCACAAAAAAGGTCCAAAAAGCTAAATCCTCCCGAAAGATGAGACCATCAAAAGGGAAAGATAAAGTGAATGAGAATTCAGACAACGAAGCTCAAAACATAAAGTCCACCTCTGAAGAAGAGGAGGGTTAGAATGAACATAATCCTCAGTCAGCCAGGATGGAGGAGTTGGATGCTCTCCTCAATGCAATTGTCAATGGGAGCGAGCTCTAAAATGATGGAGTAGTGAGGCCTTATCTCGTAGAATGGGACACAGCTTTGTATCCTCTGAAATTCAAGGCCCCGACTCTACAGGCTTTTGACGACACAGGATCGCCGAATTAACATATCTATTACTTCAAGTCGCAGACTTAAGATGTGATAGCAAACGATGCCATATTGACACATTTGTTCATCAGCACCCTTAAGGGAATTACCTTTGAATGGTTCATGAAGTTGCCTACTGGGTCTATTCAGAAATGGGTAGATCTAGAAACGCTTTTCTTAGCCAGGTTCTTTGAAGATGACTCAAAAGTTTTTGTACCGACCCTTCTCGCCACCAAGCAAAGGAAGGGAGAATCCATAAAGACCTTTGTGCAGAGATTCTAAAGTATAGCCCTACGATACCCATCAGGTATGACACAGTCCACTTTAATAAAAACATACAGGCATAATTTGCAGACCCATCTCCTAGCTCAAATGGGAGTAAAAGAATACAGCTCCTGAAAGCAGTTGGTCTCACAAGGAGAGCAGGTAGAAGAGATTGTTGCCCGAGTTAGAGCTGAAGAAGCTAACAAGCCAAAGCCACAAGAGCAATGCAACAAAGGCAATGCTCTCAGACTAAGGGAAAGGAGACTCTGGCCACCAAAACCAGCACCCAAACACTATCTGCGAAGCAGAGCAAGACATCAAATCAACAGAGGCTGCCCAAGTAGTACTCTTTCAAGGAGGAACATGTGGACACCCTATTCTAGTTACTTCGGAAGAACAACAAGCTGAAACTTCCTGAAGTGAAGAAACCTGAACAAGTGGGAAAAAAGATGATCCTAACTAGTGTCGGTATCATAGAATACTAGGCATCCAACGAGGAGATGTTATATATTCAAGGATATTCTGCAACATCTGGTCGATGCTAATGTACTCAAGCTAAAACCAGAACAGAAGACCATGGCCACCAATTTGATATCGGTCTTGTTCGGAGATTTTCCTACTTTAGCAGCAGTGAACGATGTTATCCTTGTCCCTAAGAGATAAATACACATGAAAAATGCTAACCCACACGATCAGAAGGATAAAGGTTTAGTACCCCTCACCACTCCAAAAGGAGAAATCATATATGTCCATCCTAACTTAATTGAAGACCAACAGTGGACAAGTGCATCAACGAAGAAGAAGAGTGGCAAGGCGAAGTCATCCAATATGATTAACCCCTCTATAAATGAGGATGATGATCATCTCAAACCTCTCACGAATTTGGAAGAAGAGAGGATTATCATTGGAGCAGACTAAGGAGATAACCCTAGTAGCCGATCAGGGAAAGCATATTTGAAAAACTATGGCCAAAATGCTCAAGGAGCATAAGAGCAAGCCCCAGAGGCTAGGGGTTTTGCTCCTAAGAATATGTACGATAAAGAAAAACAAAAAGAGCTTCGCTTCAACCAGAACCTTCTTCAACAGGAGATTGGAGGATCAAGCACTCCCTTCAGATTCAACGTCATGGCGTAATTGGCTAACATCCCTATGAGGATCACCCTGTACAAGCTCCTGTAACTATCCAAGACCACAAGGGAAGCTCTAATTGAAGCTCTGACAAATACGGAGAGCTTTATTACTCAAGTTACTCTAGTTCCAGAAACTTCCAAAGAACAATCTTGTGTACAATGTCTATAAGCTACAAGAAGTCTGCTATGCATATGATTCACTAAGGGAGATATGCAAATTAAATACAAGGATGATAGACCTCTATATTATATGAGGTATATTGGCTCTTTTGAGATCAGTCGTGACCAAGTTGATCCAGGCTCTGCACTCAGCATCATGCCATACCGGGTCATGCAAGTCCTAGGGATTCCCCTTCCCCGGCTGAGTTCTACACAAACAACCATTTTCAGCTTCGACACTAACAGCATACGTCCCTTGGGTAAAATCGAACTCATGTATTAAATCAGAGATCTCAAGTTCGAAGTGACTTGTTACATTATAGATGCAGACACATCTTAAAAATTATTGTTAGGACGACCTTGGATTCATGCGAATCGGATTGTCCCATCTACTCTTCATCAGGTCATGAAATATATTGATAAGGAGGGAGAAGTTAGAACTCTGATTGCTGAGAAGCAACCCTTCAAAGGGGTGGAGAACTTTCACACTGACTCGGTCTTCTATTTAGATTCCCAAGAGCCAAAGCAATCAAATGAGGCTGCCGATAGTGGCAATGAAGCTGACATCGAGCCCGATCCTGAGGAAGATTGTCCATGGGAGTTGAATTTCAATGTAATGGGCCAGAATTAGGATAATAACAATGTACCGAGTGAGGGCGAGTGGTACAATAATGAAGATTTCAATTTGGCATACTTGTCTGATGTGTCCCCTGAATATGAACAAATAGAGATTGATACAGATACATGTATTGATTCATGGAACACATTGTACATCGAGGCATCACTCACTTTGCCTCTAAAATCATCCTTCGCCACATTCGAAGAGATGGAAGATGTGTAGAAGGCTTTCTTCGTGGTCCTGTCTAGAAGGAAAGGACAAAAGCCGATCTATTTCGGTAAGGTCAAACCTAAATTACTCAAGCGAGAGAGTTCAGAGGAAGACCGGAGAGTCCCCCAATTTCATTATCATGAACCTAATTCCATCAAATTGATAAAAAGGATGGGTAATAACTTTGGCAAACAGGAAGGTTTAAATTTTGGGAAAGGAAGGCGAGCGCCGATTCGGCTATCTACTCAAGAAGGAAAACCTCCTGATTATTACCATAAAACGAAGAGAGGGTTAGGTTATGTCTCAACTCCTCCCCTTTCAGAAGACGAGATTGTAGGCGTATAAAATTGCTTATAGGTCCCTTAGCACAGCTCGGCATAAACCGACGAACCAACGAGGTGACGAGGTTAACGAATCACACGCAAGCAACGGAATACATCCATTCGTGTATGGAATCAAGCCAAGGGTTCGAAGAGTCAACGAGTCATCCAACCAAGGGCAGACTCGGACGAATTACGATCGAATCAAGATCAGTTTCGGACTCGAACTCAGAAGTGGATTTACTGCCAAATCACGAATCGGATTTACTGCCAAATCAGATCAACAAATCAGAGTCTAAGTCAACCGAATCACAGACAGAACCGAAAGACGTAAAAATGACGAAACCCAACGCCTAAGGGGGGCTCGGCCAAAGCCGAGCCACCCATAGGTGGCTCGGCCAAGGCCTGGCTCGGCCAAGACCGAGCCACCCATGGGTGGCTCGGCCCAGTGCCGGCCACCCATGGGTGGCCGACCCGGATCTGTGCGCGGGCACAGTTCAGAGAGCCTATAAATAGGCCCCATTGGTTCATTTTTCAAAGGTTAGAACTTTGAGAGCCGAAACTCTGCCGAATTGAAGATTGAGCTTGGAGTTTTGAAGACTTGAGGACTTGAACATTCAGATCTGGTTCTCGGCGACCGTCCACGTCACAAAAGGCAGGAGTTCGAGAGAGAGAGAGAGATCAGATCTGAGATCTACACTAGATCATACTCCGGATCAAAGCTTGGCCTTTGATCCCGAGAACTAAGGGCGATTATTTCCTTGGTGAATTAATCCCCCCCGGCTATTATTTCCTTCGCGGAATAATACCCGTCAAATCGTGTAGATCCGACCGGATCTAGATCGCGCGGTGGTCCACGGATTAACCCCGGCGTCGGCAAAGAACCCACACAAGCAAGAGACCGCAAAATAGGATCTTGCAATTTGTTCTAAAGGAAAGTTGTAAAAGGAAAGTTGTAATCTTTTTTCTTTTTTCTTTGATTTCGTTGTAACCGGATCTAAAAAAGACCGGATCTTTTGTAACCAAAAAGCAATTACTTGAGATAACAATGAATTCAATGAAGGCAATTTTCACCGCGAACACGCTCTCACCCCAGCTGACGCCAAAGTTGCGTCAGGTGAAGTTCCACCGACCTCCAACGAGGTCAAACCTATTCTTGCCGACGCCTCTACTATTCAGGGCGTTGTGACTCTCTTAAAGAGAGCCCGCCAGAGGCGACGTCAGCGCCTTGCGCGACAACTCGCTAAGGCGATGGAGTCTACGGACGGAGTCCGCTACAACGCGGATCTGACGAATAGGAGAGGCAAACAGCCTCAACAACTGAAGAATGGCGGTTCCTCCAAGCCGCCGACGAACGAATGGATCCGGGTCAAACGGAACCGTTCGACACTCGAAGAGCGGATTCACAAACGCCGCGCATTGCTCGCACAAGCAAAAATCCTTGTGCAGAAGGCAGAGGAATTGAAGAAAGAAAGAGTGGCCAAGAAGCCGACATCAACCCGCCAAGTGTGGAGGCCGAAGCAGCCTCCAACCAAAGTTCAACCCCCGGCGAAACAACCCATATCGCCGATAATTCCAGCAACTACTCCGGGAGATCACGCAGAATCATCCCGAAAGAAGAAACCAGTCTCGGAGCGTCTCGGTCCACTTCCTGATGAACGAGTCAAAGCTCCTGTTCAAGATCGTTTGGGCCTGATGAAGAAGCCCCGGACGTTGCAACATGCTGGGGGTCGCCGTCACCTCCAACATGACAAAGAGACCAGGGCAGTCATGCGCACCAACTTGCGCATTGAAGTCCAGGAGCCCGCCGAGAACTCACACCCAAAAAGGCATGTTTCGAGGCGCGTGACTTTCGAAAGCCCTAAGAAAGCAATTCCCCCTCAGAAGGAAACATTATCGTCTGATGACGATAATGTTATACCTGAGAAGTCGTGCCAACACACGATAGGTTACTCCGATCGTCAAGCAGACGAGTTATACTATCGTGCTGGGGGTACGAGTAAAACCAGGAAGAGGAGTCCCCGAGAACAGGAAACTCAATGCCCCTGTTCCAAACTCATTCGGGCAGTATTGTCTGAATGCAGCTGCATCAAGGCGGTCCCCGAAAGAGTTTCGGTTTTCGAAAGACTTAGTACCGAAACGCCAAAACCAAGGCCTAGGCGTTTCCGACGAAGAAGAACGGTGGTTGAAGAGGGAGAATTTCCGAGGGTCACCACCAACATGACCAGCAGAGGGACATCGGCGAGAGATAATCTCGAGTCAATTCTGAAAGCATCCCGGCCTAGAACCCGTCTGCAGTCCGGAACCATCAAGCGAGCAACCTATGGTAGGGTTCGGACAAGACTCCCTTCAGAAGATGAAGAATCTGATGCAGGCTCCGCAGTCGCATCAGATAATACGGTATCCAGCGAGGGATTTCCGACGAAGAAGAACGGTGGCTGAAGAGGGAGAATTTCCTAGGGTCCACCAATATGACCAGCAGAGGGACATCGGCGCGAGATAATCTCGAGTCAATTCTGAAAGCATCTCGGCCTAGAACCCGTCTGCAGTCCGGAACCATCAAGCGAGCAACCTATGGTAGGGTTCGGACAAGACTCCCTTCAAAAGATGAAGAATCTGATGCTGGCTCTACGGTCGCATTAGATAATACGGTATCCAGCGAAGGACAACCCCGCGAGGCACTTATGATAAGTGCGGAGCAAGTGGCCAAAATGCTTGAAAACACCTTAGCTAAGCAACAGGAAACCTTCAGGTTCAAAATGCAGATGGCCATGCAAAACATGAGAGAAATGCATGACCAACAAATTCAGGCATTGACGAACCAGCAAGGCGAGCCAAGTCGTCGTAACCCGGTTAATTTGGAAGACGAGGACACAAATGCGAATGAGACGCATAACGCCAATAATCCTCCCGTCAATGCAGGGGGTGGTAACGAGAATGCCAACGCAGACTCGGGTGAAAACTTGAAGATCAAGAACCTCGAGAGCAAAATCAATACATTGATTTCCGCTCAAGAGATGAAAAAGACGGGCATTCCTTGTCCATACCCAAGAGAATGGGAATCAATCCCATATCCGGCGAAGTTCAACCTAATTAACTTCACGCCGTTTAATGGGATGGGTTCGCTCACTCAACATTTGATTTACTTCAAATCACACCTAGGGGTTATCTCTGGAAATGAGCCTCTGATGGTACGGTCCTTCGTTGGCACTCTTCGTGCCGAGCGGTTCCTCAGAAGGAAGAAGGCGGAAAGAGGCCAACAGGCGACGAATGCTCCACAGCAGAATTTTGTCCCACGGGGGAAAGGTAAGGCACATGCTAATGCAGTTGATGCTAATCAAACCTTTCAATTGCAACCTCAGCAACAGCAACAGCAACAACAAGCACCACAACAAGCTCGGGGGCAATGGCAACAACGGCCTCAGAAGCAGAAATCTTCGGAGCCGAGGTTTCCTAAAGTGTATTCCTTCAAAGATGACGAGGTTCCCGGCATCTTTAAGTACCTGTTGGAGAATAACAAAATCCAGCTGCCAGCGATTGTGGATCAAGAAGGGGCTAACAAAGTGACGGATCCGAAGTATTGCGCATACCATAGAGCGGTCCATCACCCTACCAAGTCGTGCTACCACCTCAAGGATAAGATCCAGGCGCTAATTGATGTAGGCGTCATAACCCCGAAGCCGTCCAAGAATGTCGGAGCAAATACGGTGTCGATCAGCTTTGGATCGGTGCCCACAACATGGTTCAAACCGGAGCGCATCACCAAAGTAGGGATGAAGACAGTGAACGATGACCCACATGGACAGCGCAAAAAAGGACTTGTGCCACACACAGCCCCAAACGGTGAAATCCTATGGGTTCATCCTGATCTCATTGAAGATGAACAGTGGGCAACTTCCTCGAGAAGAAAGAGCAAAGGCAAGTCCTGCAATGCTACTTCCACAATTTTCGAGGAGGATGGCGATGAAGCTCCTACTTTCCCGCTCTCTGAAGAAGAACAAGAAGTTTTCGCCACTAGAAGCGGAAATGAGTATCACTACAACTATCCACCACCTAGTGAGCAGGGGGTGAATAAACGGGGACCAGCCAAAACTCTTACGGAGATGGGGGTGATTACAAGTCCTACACCGGGCGAAGAGGCTCGACGACAGCCCGTGAATAAACCGAAAGAGAAGAATCCCCAGAAGGTGCAGAATCCGAAGCAGTCTCGTTTCAGTCGCCCGATTGGAAGAGACAAACCGGAAAGCTCGAAGACTCCGCAAGTCTTCGATATAATGGCTCAACTAGCCAATCTTCCAGCACGGATAACGTTGTATGAGTTGCTGCGGTTGTCCAAGGAAACCAGGGAGGCCTTGCAAGAAGCTTTGGCCAATTCAGAGGTGTTTCTGACTCAAATCAAGCCGGTGCCTGAACAGCCAGAACCACTGAGTCAACTGTGCAACATAGCGACTAAAAACCTTCCCTGTATTACCTTCACCAAAGAGGATATGCAGACGAAGAATTCGAACCACGATCGACCGCTATACTTCATCGGGTACATCGGCTCCAGCAAAGTCAACCGGATCCAAGTGGATCCGGGTTCTGCTGTGAGTATTATGCCGCTTCGCTTGATGCATGTCCTCAGCATTCCAGTTAGCAAGTTGGCATCCACGGGCACTGTTATCTACGGATTCAACACTAGCGGGTCAAGACCTTTAGGTAAAATCCGAGTAAAGTGTCAAGTGGGAGATTTGAAGACAGAAGTCACATGTTATGTGATCGATGCCGAAACTTTATATAACTTACTATTAGGTCGGCCTTGGATCCATAGTAATATTATAATTCCCTCCACACTCCATCAGTGTTTAAAGTATGTCGACACTGATAATAAGGTTAGGACGGTGGTCACGGATAAGCAACCATTCAAAGGGTATGAGAATTATTTCACTGATTCTCTCCTTTATGGTAACGAATCCGATACTGAATCATCGGCCCATGGCACGGACAGCGGAGAAGAAGCTGATACCGAAACCGGATTTGATTACAATGGAGGTTATGTTTTAAACGACATTGTACCCTTTGTAATCAACCTTGACGATGAACAAACGTCAGAGGGCAGTTGTAACTGGCAACTTACCAATAATGAAATAAATAACGATTTAGAGTACTCCCTGTCTCTTGATGATGTGATAAAAGAATTGTACGATAATCCTGATTTGTATATGCCGCTTCGATCGTCCTATAGAGGATTATTATAAATATGGGCGAGGCTTAGGTTATGTTTCATCAGATGACGAATGTGGTTGGCAAATCATCGATCAAATTGCTAACAAAACTAAGAACGGATACTCTTCTGATTCTTCAGCTGGGGATTCCGACGCAAGTTTGGGGGAGGTGTTCAAGAAACTGATGTCGCATATGACTACGGTCGATCCGTCCACAATGGAAGACGACGATCAAATGCCAACGTGGGAAGACCCGTGGGTTCATCACCTGAACATGCAGTATGGTGATAGATTCGAACAGAGAGAACCCCCCACTGAAGATAAAATAGTCCAAATTAACATGGGTGACGAGGCTAACCCAAAACCTATATTCATCAGTGATAGTCTTCCCCCAAATGAGAAGGAGGAGTTAATTTCTCTCATCAGGGAGTATATTGACGTCTTCGCTTGGAACTATGAAGATATTCCAGGGCTCGACCCTAATGTGGCAATGCACCGCCTCGATATCAAGCCGGATGCCAAACCTGTCAAGCAACAGCAAAGACGGTTTCGTCCGCAGATTATGGAAGCCATTGAGGCAGAGGTTAAGAAATTGATCGAATCAGGATTTATCCGAGAGGAGCAACATCCAGATTGGCTAGCCAATATCGTTCCAGTCATGAAGAAGAACGGTAAAATCAGGATTTGCATTGACTTCAGGGACCTGAATACGGCATGTCCAAAAGACGACTTTCATCTCCCGATCACGGATGTCATTATCGACAATACATGCGGATTTGAGAGAATGTCTTTCATGGATGGGTTTTCAGGATATAACCAAATCAAGATGCACCCGGATGACGAGAAGCATACAGCGTTCAGAACGCCCCTCGGTGTCTTTTGCTACACCGTGATGCCTTTCGGTCTAAAGAATGCAAGCGCCACATACCAACGAGCAATGACTAAGATTTTCCAAGAACATCTTAGGAAAACAGTCGAGTGCTATGTTGATGATTTGGTTGTAAAAAGCCGCAACAAAGAAGATCACATCAAGGACTTGAAGACGATGTTCGATCTCATGCGAAGTCATCAATTGAAGATGAACCCTACTAAATCCTTCCTTGGAATGTCTAGCGGAAAATTCCTTGGATTCGTCGTCACCACTAAAGGTATACATATCGATCCTGACAAAGTGAAGGCGATACACGAACTACAACCTCCTAGAAATCTGAGAGAGCTCAGAGGATTGCAAGGGCGGCTAGCTTACATCCGGCGGTTCATCTCAAACCTTTCTAGGAAGTGTCAACCATTCTCTAAGCTAAACAAGAAAGGGGTGTCATTCATCTGGGACGACGCCTGCCAAAAAGCATTCGAAGATATCAAAACGTATCTGGCGAATCCTCCTGTTCTCGTTGCACCGAAATCGGGTAAACCGTTCTTGATTTACATCAAGGCGATGAACCACTCGATAAGTGCTTTACTAGCACAAGACGACGATAACGGTCACAAACAGGCAGTTTATTACCTAAGTCGGACCTTGGTAGGCACCGAGTCTCGATATCCGATGATTAAGAAAGAATGCCTCGCCTTGGTATTCGCGATGCAAAAGATGCGGCATTACTTGGTTGGACAGACGATTGACGTCATTTCCAATGTTAACCCAGTACAGGTATTTATGACGTAACCGGCCTCTATGAATTGGCAGTTAGCGAAATGGGCCCTTCTCTTATCCCAATATGATTTGCACTTCAAGCAACAGAAGTCGATCAAAGGACAAGCAATTTGCGATCTTTTGGCGGCAAACCCGACAACGGATACGGCAGAAGTATATGATGACTTGCCGGATGAAACCCACGAGATTAACACTACGTTGCACCAACAAGTATGGCAATTATATTTCGATGGTGCTTCGAGGGTAGTTAATAGGGTAATAACCCCGGGAGGTTCTACAGTTTCCACCGGGGTTGGGGTTGTCCTAATCTCCCCGGGGAAGCATGTGAAGCCTCGAGCTTATTCATTGACTAGTCTGTGCTCCAATAACGTAGCCGAGTACAACGCGCTTCTCATTAGACTCAGTTTTGCCATGGAGCTGGGGGTCGAATATCTCGAAGCTTTTGGGGACTCTCAATTGATAGTCAACCAAGTCCGTGGAGAGTATGAAGTCAGGAACATAGACCTGATCCCATACCACCAGGAAGCCATCAAAATGACAGAATCTTTTGAAGAATTCTTTATTGAATACATCCCTCGTCTCCAGAATGCTTACGCATATGCACTGGCAGCACTAGCGGTATCACTTGCGCAGCCTCCCGAAACTAAACTACTAGTCACAGTAAGGACGCATCAGCTCTGCATACCCATATACGATATGGATATTGAAGAGGAAGATGATGGAAACTTGAACGCCAAGGAGGTGAATTCAACCCAAATTGGGTCTGAGTCCCGAGATTGGCGTTTTCCCATCATTGACTATGTCCAATATGGTATTTTGCCAGAGGATGTAAAAGAAAGAGAATCAATTCGCCGAAGAGCACCAAGATTCTTCTATAATACCGAGACCCATACGTTATACCGTAGAGGGTACGATGGTTTATTACTCTGATGCCTTTCGAACAAAGAAGCAGAAGAAGTTCTTAAGGAAGCACACGAAGGAGAATGTGGTGCGCATCAGCCTGGTCCCAAACTTCGTGACGCAATCGAATACGCCCGAGAATGTCATGCTTGTCAAATACATGCAAATTATATGCATCAACCACTAGAGCAGTTGCACACGTCAACCACGTCTTGGCCGTTCGAGACATGGGGCATGGACATCGTCGGTCCTATTTTTCCCCCTTCAGTCAAAGGTGATCGATTCATTCTCGCAATCACGGATTACTTTTCAAAGTGGGCTGAAGCAATTCCGCTTAGAGAAGTGAAGATGAACAACGTCATCAATTTCATCAAGCATCATGTCATATACCGACACGGCGTGCCAAGACGGATCATTCATGACAACGGTCCACAGTTCATAAGCAACGCCTTCGTCAAGTTTTGTGACAAGTTTAAAATTGAAGATATTTCATCAACAGCTTACTATCCCGTTGTGAATGGATTAGCTGAGGCGTTTAACAAGATGATCATTAAGATCCTGTCAAAGCTCGTGAAGACCAATAAACGAGACTGGGACGATAAACTCGGTGAAGCACTCTGGGCTTATCGTACCACCATACGCATACCTACAGGAGCCACCCCGTATTCGTTGGTATACGGATGTGAAACTGTGCTACCATTGGAGATCCAAATCCTATCCCTTCGGATCGCCCTCGCAACTGAGATGACGACAGAAGAACATCATCAAAAACGTCTCGAAGAACTCGAGAGGTTGGATGAAAAGCGCTTGGAGGCTCAACAACAAATTGAGTTTTATCAAGCCCGAATATCTAGGGCTTTTAACAAGAGAGTCCGACAGAGAAGCTTCAAGGAAGGAGATCTGGTCCTCGCTGCTCGCCGACCAATAATTCTCACCTCCAAGAAGAAAGGTAAATTCGAACCCAAATGGGAAGGACCGTTTGTAATAGACACAGTCTATTCAAACGGCGCATATCGCCTGATTACTCAGGAGGGCGCCAGGCAATTAATGCCAATAAATGGGAAGTTCCTGAAAAAGTACTATCCCTAGTACATTCAGGATAACCCATTTACCGGGAAGTTCCTTGAAGAATATAATACTTAATATTCTAGAGGATAACCCAAAATTTTTTTCACCACCAAAATCCCTCACTGATCAATTTCAATTGACAGTTGGTCCACCAAAAATGTCTTTCTGGCCCTCTTGACTCTTTCCATGAACAAGAGGTCCACTTTCAGTTCAGAGTCCCCTTTCGATAAACGAAAGGACTCCCTTCTTTTTCTCTTTAGTTAAGCCTTCTCATGGTTATAACCTAAGTTGAAATCCCATTTTCAGTTTAGATAACCCATCCTATAAAAGGCAAGTTTATCTAAATTTTCCAGACTCTCGGAGTGGACACCCCACTTCTAGTTTCTTCCTCGCTGGAAATAGAATATAAAATTCTTCCTTTCCAGAATCAAGGAATAGAATATAAAATTCTTCCTTCCTTATATTCGGGTTCGCCTTCACCCTAAAAGAAGACCGACAAACAGAATATAAAATTCTTCCTTTCCCGCACCGATCTTTTCCAAAGTTTATCAATCTAGGATTCATCCTAGGAAGTTTATCCCTAATCCTAAGCAGGGATAAGTCTGCGCCTAATACGCGCTGCCGGTTTAGTCTTTTTCCGTAGAAAAAGATACCAGAGTTCCGGTTTAGTCTTTTTCCGTAGAAAAGACACCAGAGTTCCGTTCTGGGGTATTCTATCCTGAAACCTAAGCAAGGATAAGTCTGCGCCTAACCTGCGCTGCCGGTTAGTTCTTAACCGTTAAAAAGAACACCCGTCCGCATATTCAACATTATGGCAGGTCGTTATTAATAACACCAAAATCCATGCCTCACACGTATGGGGAATTTCATCCTGAATCCTAAGAAAGGATATGCCGACGCCTAACACGCGTCACCGGTTTAGTCTTTCTCCGTAGAAAAAGACACCAGAGTTCGATTCTGGGGTATTTTATCCCGAAGCCTAAGTAGGGATAAAGTCAACGTCTAATACGTGTTGCCGGGTAGCCTATTCCCGTAACAATGGCGAAGCCTATGTATTCAACATCATAGCACAAAGTCTAAGAGAATTCACTCTCTTAGCACAACGTTTGAAAAAGACACCAGAGTTTGATTCTGGGGTATTTTATCCCGAAGCCTAAGTAGGGATAAGTCAACGTCTAATACACGTTGCCGGGTAGCCTATTCCCGTAACAATGGCGAAGTCTATGTATTCAATATCATAGCACAAAGTCTCAGAGAATTTACTCTCTTAGCACAACGTGACATGCGGAACGGATTTAGACAATCCGCATGCTAGCCCGACTCAAACGGTAGTCGGTAAAGGCTAATCAAATCCGTTGATGGCTGAGGGTTTGCCAAAAATCCTAAAAGTATTATGGTCAATCATTTCAAACGGAATGAGGAATCATAATAAAGATAAAGATAAAAGAAACCAGTTCCACTAAAAGGATCAAAAGTCAAAACATTCAGCAAATGGAATCATACATCAAGAACATGGCCAAAAATCTGCTGATTAAGCTTAGACAGCTTCTCATCATAAGCTTGCCTCAGCTCAGCTCTGATGGACTCCTCGGTGGTGGCTAAAGTCTTCGCAGCAACCTCCTCCGTCTCGGTCAGCTTCTGTTTCAAAGATTTCAACTCCTCAGATAAAGCAGTGTGGGCTCGCTGATCCTGTACCTTTGTCATCTGAAGAATACCCAAAGTCTCCTCTTTTTCATGGAGTTCTCTTCGGAGCTGGTCTATCTGGGTCTCACAAGAAGTAATGGAAAAATCAAGCTCTTCGAGTGAAGATGATCTAGCAACAAGGTTGGCCTCAACTCGGTCCACTCGATCCCGCTGCACCTGAATCTCGAGCTCAGCAAAAAGCCGAGTATCGCGCCATGTTTGTAAGTGAGTATCCAACTCGGCAGCAATGAATGAAGAGGCACCTGCATCCCGAAGCTCGCGAAACGTCTGAAGCTCATGCTCTAGGCAGTCAAGATCATCAACTATAGCCTTCGCCAGATCCGGGTATCCTGCATCCCTTATTGAATTTATCTTAGAATCAAGGAATGGCTTAAACTGGTGAAGGGAAAGTCCGCTGTGGAAGAGTTTGCCAATCATAGCATTCACAAAAGAGAAGAAGGAACGGATCTCTATACAGATGACAATCTTCTCTGGGTCGCTGTCTGATAATAACTCCTTCACAAGGACGCGAAGTCGAGAAGAAAGCCCTACACAAAAAGGAGAAATCCGTCAAAAGCCTTGATGAAGAAATAAATAACATTTCTCAGTAGCTCAATTTATACCTTCTTCCCCTTGAGTCACTGGGGGTAGTGGAGGTGTAATGGCTATGGGTGTATCAACTGGTGTAGTTGGTCTCACAGCCGGCTCAACAGGATCAGTCTTGACAAAAGCTCCTGTCAAATACAAAATAGAATTCTCAGATGCATCACATTATAGTTGCATTCAAATGCGTCACATTATAGTTGCATTAGTCAAAAGTTGGCTAGTCCTATAATTAACTTGAGAAGAGCTACGTACCTTCAGAAAAACCATCCTCGGGATTCTTAGGGAGCGTAGACTCAGGAAATACATCTCCAGGCAACTGGTCATCAATCTGAGGAGAGCCATACATAAAGTGGAGCATAGGAGTGTCCACAAGCAAACCTTCCTCATCAAAATCATTAGTCGAGAAATCTGACACAAGAGAATATAAGTACGAAAGAAGAATAAAGAGACTACAACCAATAGAAATGAGTTCCCTCTTATAGGTGCGTCAGCCTCTCTATTCCCAAGATCCACGTTTGCCTCCTGCAAATTATCTAAAAGAGCGAGAAGCACAGAGACAATCAGGGAATGCACAAATTCTGAATCATTCGACTCCTTTGTGTGCTATCTAAAAGATATATTGTTAATGGTAGATGTAACTGGATTCATCGAACCAGGTCCTACATTGATGGTCTCATCTCTCTCTCCCTATGCACTCCTATGTAGAGAATAGAAAAGCATGAGTCAAAGTTCTGAATGTTCAAGAGGTTGGTCTATAGGGTAGATGTTACCTCCATCACTAGCAGGATCGTCACCGGCCAAATCCATATCAGATGCTCGCGAAACTGCACGCGGCTTGCGGGCTAATCTCTTCCGCCTAGTAGCAGGGACAACAATCGAAGGTCCCTCCTGGGAAGAAGGATGGAACTCTTCATCTTGGTCAGCTGTGGTCCCTGAAACATCAAACCATTGTCAGGTTTAATAATTCTGGAAGATAGAAGGAAAGAGTAAGTAACTGACCTCATTCAGAACAGTCCTCGTAATCTTCAAGATCTCCGCCTGAAGCCTCATCAGCAGAATGAAAGATCTTCTTTCCCTCTTCGTCAATCTGATGAGTCTTGTTCCGTGTCCTTTGTGACCGAGCATTTTCCCAAATCATACGAGAATCAGCCTGAGAAGCCTCCTCAGCCTCTAGCTCTGCAATCGGCTTCACGGGGACAGTTTTATTAGCTGCTAACAACCACTTGCAGCTTAAGAAGGTGAGGTTCAACTGCAGCTCAGCACTCGGGAGACTGAACTTAGCACCAGTACAGCCCGTCATGGTCCACAACCATGCACGAAGACCGTCCACCAAACCTCCATGAGTCCGAAGCTGCTGACGCGGATTCCCGACATAAAGCTGATCATAACCAAACTGGCGAGCGAATCGGCAGGGTGGGTATGGCTCTATGAAACACTGATTCCTCACCCGGAAAGTCAGATAACCCGGCCTGATGTTCACCAGCCAGTTAAATCAGCCGATGTCTAAATGAGTTCGATACTCCCTCGGCCTCTCCTCATCAATCAGACACTCGCCATATCGGCCGGAGAACTGCGGAAAGTAAGTGGAAAACGCCCAACACTTGTGGACCTGTAGCTGCTGTCTGACGTCAGGGAATCCTCGCCCCTCCCACTTGCCATTCTCAAACAGCTGTAGAAGGAGAGCAGAGGGGTCTGTGGCATATGGTACTGACATCATATCGGAACGATGAAGGACGAACCAAGCCATCAAATAAGTGTACGGAAGCTCCACCTTAATAGTAGGAATCTGAGCCGGTGGTTCACTTTCCTTCCGTGTGAAAGCACTAGAAATCTGTCGAAGCCCTCGATGAATGTTAGCCACCATCACCGAAAGAAGCGAAAGTTTCTTTTTGTAGGCAAGCTAAACCGCTGGGTAAAGTACCTCCAATGGCAAGATATCACTAGACTGATATGGGACCACGCATTTCTTTAACCAGATAGCGAGGTAACCGGCAAGAAGGGTCATCGGTCGAATCGGCGCGGTCGCATGCCATAGAAATGATTTAAACTTGGTCCCTGCAGGAAAGCCACTCTCAGGACTGCTAATGGTGTAGGAATGAGCGTCAATCTTCTTCAATAGACTATTCACCCTTGAAGGAGTGATTGGTGCCATCTCGCAAATAGCCTCGCCGGAATTGCTCTCTAGATTTCTGAACAAATAGCATGCAAACTGCTTCAGACTCACGAATGACTTAGTCCTCTTTGCTAAAGGCTCAGACTGCGCCAAAGCAATATGATAGTGGCATGTGAGGTCCCATAAAGTCTCGTAGCGGTCGGGCATGCGATCCTTCAGTTGACTTAATTCTTGATTGGAGGGAAAATATTCCTGATATAGCATCTGTCCCATGGGCAAACCAGAAATCCTGTGCATCTCATGGAGGGCCAAGCCCAACTCCCCTTGCCGGGTCAGAAAAGTGTTCGAATCCGGGATATAGAGCTCGCACAAAGCGAAGAAATGCTTCGCGCTAACAGGCAAACCATACATGGTGGCACAAACGGCTGCATACAGACCACAAGCGTGCAACTCCTCGCTCCATCGGCTCAAGATGTACTTCGTCATCCGAGTCCACCAAAGCTTGTCCAAAGAATGGACCCAACCATAAAATCTGTGACGTGTCGCAGGCATCTCCCGTCCTAAAGCAGCGAGGCAATTCTTCAAAGTAGAAGCAGAGGCAAGAAGCTCGTTACGTGGCGGTGCATCCAACCCCAATACTCCGGGATGCAATCCAGTGATATGACTCCTGCTCGAACCAGGAGCTGCCTGATGAGTGATGTAGCCACAGTGAACGCTCTCATGCTCCTCCCTCAGGCGCCACGACATCTCCCGTGTCACAGCCTGACGCCTGAGCTCAGTCAACGAATGATGCCGAGGAATCTTCGGCAAATATATGAAACCACTGCCAGTTTTATGAAGCCACTGCTCGGCATAAATAAACACTGCTTCCGAATCTCTGGCAGAGTCGCCAAATAAAAAGTCGGTCTTCCTGAGAGGCTGAATCGAACTGGCATCCTTCACGAGAGGCGCATTTGTAATCAACTGGCGAAGAGCTTGATGTCCACCTTCCTTCACCACTTGGGCAACCTCTGTCGACGTGCCCGAAGCAAACTAAGGAGTGACTGGGATAGGGGAAAAATCGTCGGAAGTCGAATAATACTCGCCACGACGCCTATACACTGCGTGAGATGAAAACGCTCCAGAAGGATATTCCACTGGAAGCAAACATTTAAACATTTGTTAGTCTCAATTATAAAAGGAAGTTGAACTCATCCTACGAATGGGTAAGATAGAGTCACTGCCTTATAAAGGGTGAGACGATTTGGCCACATTATGCACTTATAAGATAGGGTATATCGACTATATATCCCTGCCTTATAAGGCACAATACAGCGTCAAAACGCCCCCTTTATTGATTTTGAGATATGGTTTTGACCAAGCAAAACATATCTTTAAAGCGTCGATCCTCACCAAGGAGAATCAAGGCTCTTCCCGATTGCCTCACCAAGGAGAACAAAATGGGGATAAAAAGGACCAATTTGTAAATTTCCAAGAAAAAATGGACTAATTTGTAAATTTCCAAAAATAGCTCACCAGCATAAGAGGGAGGCGCGCCATCAGCCGACGTGGTAGAGGATTGACCTCTCGCAATACGAGACATAGAGACCTGCAAAATAAATTAAGGAATCAGATCCAGAAAAAGTTCCTCTTTTTTGCAATTCTCCCCCCCTGAAAGGTGAGCTCGAGGCGCCAAATCTTAATCCCAACCCTCGCATGCGACCCCACAAATTCATAAATTGAATTAAGCATAAAATATGCTAAAATGGTTGAGGTTTTACCTGAGGAAAAGCTCGTGGATCCAATAAAAATCAGATCTTGAAAGAGGCTCGGACCACGCGCTCGAGGGGCCTGAGAGAAATTCTAAATATGGAAATTGTGAGGGATTTCTCAGTCAAAGATCAAAGGGAAGGAAGAATCTAAGACAAATATGAAGACTTGATGAAGAACGGATGCACGAGGGAAGAGAAATCGAAAAAGAGGGGAGAGAGGGGGGCCGGCCCTAATGAGGAAAAAAGACCCCTTTTTATAATGTTGAACCAAGCCTAGTTGAACCGGACCAGACCAAGTTGAACCGGACCAGACCTGGTTTAAACCAAAATTCAAATTGAAGCTGAATCGAGCATCGAAACAACTTCAAATCGACTGAGGGTTCAATCATTTATTTATGCTTGCCTCTCCCACACATTCGGAAGAGTCGGAAGATTTTTTGAGCCGAATTACTGCCTTTTTTGGCTCATTATCCGACCGGTTCAGCTCATCCAGGCACAGAAATTACTCCAATAAGGTATATGAGTATAAACTATTCCCTATTCTTGGTTGAGAAGTTTCTAGAGAATATTTTTATAAATATTCTTAAGGATAACTCAACAACACTACGCCGGACAACGCGTCGCAAATAAAGACTCAACGCCAACAATCGATGGTCAGCTAAAGATTAGAAAATCAGGAATCGACTTCAAGTTTAAAATTCCGACAACTGTCAGACAATAAATGCAGCACTAGAACTCTTACAGACATTCGACAAAGCACCGAATAGCCTGGAGAATTGAAGGAATCAAGAACAGAAGCCATTCCAAGGTCCCGTTACACCGACTGAAGGTTGGGACAATCATATCCAAAGTATTCCAGACTCTTCTATAAAAGAACGAGGCTGAAATACTTTGGAGGGGGTATCTGTAGGCGTATAAAATTGCTTATAGGTCCCTTAGCACAGCTCGGCATAAACCGACGAACCAACGAGGCGACGAGGTTAACGAATCGCACGCAAGCAACGGAATACATCCATTCGCGTGTGGAATCAAGCCAAGGGTTCAAAGAGTCAACGAGTCATCCAACCAAGGGCAGACTCTGACGAATTACGATCGAATCAAGATCAGTTTCGGACTCAAACTCAGAAGTGGATTTACTACCAAATCACGAATCGGATTTACTGCCAAATCAGATCAACAAATCAGAGTCTAAGTCAACCGAATCACGGATAGAACCGAAAGACGCAAAAACGACGAAACCTAATGCCTAAGGGGGGCTCGGCCAAGGCCGAGCCACCCATGGGTGGCTCGGCCCAGTGCCGGCCACCCATAGGTGGCCGACCCAGATTTGTGCACGGGCACAGTTCAGAGAGCCTATAAATAGGCCCCCTTGGTTCATTTTTCAAAGGTTAGAACTTTGAGAGCCGAAACTCTGCCGAATTGAAGATTGAGCTTGGAGTTTTGAAGACTTGAGGACTTGAACATTCAGATCTAGTTCTCGGCAAGCGTCCACGTCACAAAAGGCAGGAGTTCGAGAGAGAGAGAGATCAGATCTGAGATCTACACGAGATCACTCCGGATCAAAGCTTGGCCTTTGATCCCGAGAACTAAGGGCGATTATTTCCTTGGTGAATTAATCCCCCCCCTCGGCTATTATTTCCTTCGCGGAAATAATACCCGTCGAATCGTGTAGATCCGACCGGATCTAGATCGCGCGGTGGTCCACGGATTAACCCCGGCGTCGGCAAAGAACCCACACAAGCAAGAGACCGCAAAACAGGATCTTGCGATTTATTCTAAAGGAAAGTTGTAATCTTTTTTCTTTTTTATTTGATTTCGTTGTAACCAGATCTAAAAAAGACCGGATCTTTTGTAACCAAAAAGCAATTACTTGAGATAACAATGAATTCAATGAAGGCAATTTTCACCGCGAACAGAGATCGGCAAATGTTTTTGTCAAGATTGTTCATCCAAAACATCCTCATGGGAATTGATGTAAATGTTGGACCAATATTTAAAAGCATATTCGTGAACATGGCTTCAGTGAGTCATCTAGTTGAAGATGCAGAGGATGACCAAGAATTGATCAAATCAACCAACGAACCTTGGATTAAGCACGTTTACATCTTGTGGGACATGCGTTTTGAACAACGTTGTTCGCGGGGAAAATAGTTTTCTTCTTCATTGAAATAATTGTCATCTTGGGTTACAAAAGATCCGGTCTTTTTTTAGATCTGGTTACAATTAAAAAAAGAAAAATTACAACTTTCCTTATTTGTCGAACGAATCGCGAGATCCTGTTTTGCGGTCTCTCGCTTTTGTGGGTTCTTTGCCGACGCCAGGGTTAATCCGTGGACCACCGCGCGATCTAGATCCGGTCGGATCTACACGATTATACGGGTATTATTCCACGAAGGGAATAATAGCCGGGAGGGATTAGTCCACCAAGGGAATTTTTCCGCCTTGGTTCTATCTGTGATTTGGTTCTGTGGTTGATTTATCCAGACTTGATTCGTTGACCTGATTTGGCAGTAAATCCGGATCCCGATTAGGCAGTAAATCCGCTTCTGAGTTGGAGTCCGAAACCGATCTTGATTCGATCGTCATTCGTCCGAGTATGCCTTTGGTTGGATGACTCGTTGACTCTTCGAACACTTGGCTTGATCCCGCACGTGAATGGATGTATTCCGTTGCTTGCGTGCGATTCGTCGATCTCGTCGCCTCGTTGGTTCGTCGGTTTTTGCCGAGCTGAGCTAATGGACCTATAAGCAATTTTATATGCCTACAGATACCCCCTCCAAAGTATTTCAGTCTCGTTCTTTTATAGAAGAGTCTGGAATACTTTGGATATGATTGCCTCCCACCTTCAGTCGGTGTAATGAGACCTTGGAATGACTTCCGTTCTTGATTCCTTCAATTCTCTAGGCTTTTCGGTGTTTTGTCGAAAGTCTGTAAGAGTTCCGGTGCTGCATTTATTGTCTGACCGTTGTCGGAATTTTGAACTTTGAAGTTGATTCCTGATTTTTGATCTTTAGCTCACCATCGATTGTTGCCGTTGAGTCTTTATTTGTGACGCGTTGTCCGGCGTAGTGTTGTCGAGTTATCCTTAAGGATATTTATAAAAAAATATTCTCCAGAAACTTCTCAACCAAGAAATAGGGAATAGTTTATACTCATATACCTTATTGGAGTATTTTCTGTGCCCAAATGAGCTGAACCGGCTTAAAATGAGCCAAAAAAAGCAGTAAATCGGCTCAAAAAATCGTTTATACTCATATACCTTATTGGAGTATTTTCTGTGCCCAAATGAGCTGAACCGGCTTAAAATGAGCCAAAAAGGCAGTAAATCGGCTCAAAAAATCCTCCAACTCCTCCGAACAAATGGGAGAGGGGTGAGTGAATGATGGACTGAACCGTCGCTCGATTTGAAGTCGTTTTGATGCTCGGTTTGGCTTCAATTTGGATTCTGGTTCAAAACCGGTCCGGTCCGGTTCGGTTCGGTTTGGTTCAACCCGGTTCACTCTATAAAAAGGGGTCTTTTTCTTTTTCTTTTCCTCCACCTAGGGCCGGCCCCCCCTCTTGTCTATTTTTTGCTTTTCTCTTCCCTCAAGCATCCGATCTCTCTAAAAATTTGATATTTGTCTTAGATCTAACCTTCCTTCGGATCTTTGAAAAATCCTTCAAAACTTCCATTTTTGGAATTTCTCTCAGGCCCCTCGAGCGTGTGGTTCGAGCACTTTCAAGATCTAATTTTTTATTGGATCTTGAAGCTTCCCCTCAGGTATAATCTTCATAATTTTAGCATTTTTTATGCTTTATTCAATTTATGAATTTGTGGGACCACGGGTGAGGGTATTCCTTTGAGCTGACCATTGATTGTGGCGTCGAGTCTTTATGCACAACGCGTTGTCCGGCGTAGTGTGGTTGAGTTATCCTTAAGAATATTTATAAACAATATTCTCCAGGAACTTCTCAAACCAAAAATAGGGAATAGTTTATACTCATATACCTTATTGGAGTATTAAGAAGCAGTTTATACTCGTATACTTTTCGGAGTGTTTTTGTGCCTAAATGAGCTGAACCGGCTTAAAATGAGCCAAAAAAGGCAGTAAATCGGCTCAAAAAATCCTCCAACTCCTCCGAACAAATGGGAGAGGGGTGAGTGAATGATGGACTGAACCGTCGCTCGATTTGAAGTCGTTTCGATGCTCGGTTCGGCTTCAATTTGGATTTTGGTTCGAACTGGGTCCGGTCCGGTTCGGTTCGGTTTGGTTCAACCCGGTCCACCTTATATAAAGGGGGTCTTTTTCTTTTCTTTTTTCTTTACCCTAGGGCCGGCCCCCCCCTTTTTGCCTCCTTTTTGAATTTCTCTTCCCTCGAGCCTCCGTTCTCCCTCAAAACTCGATCTTCGTCTTAGATTCATCCTTCCTTTTGATCCTTGACTGAGAAATCCCTCGAAACTTCCATATTTAGACTTTCCTTCGAGCCCCTCGAGCGCGTGGTTCGAGCACTTCCAAGATCTAATTTTTGTCGGATCCTCGAGCTTCCCCTCAGGTATATCTCCATAATCTTGATCTATTTCATGTTTGATCTAGTGTATGGAATAGCGGGATCGCATATAAGGGTTGAGGGAGTGATTTGATGCCTCAAGCTCGCCTTTTTAGGGGATAAAAAAGTGATTTTTATTTCTAGATCTGACCTCTTGAATTCTTTTTCTGTAGGCCATTATGTCGCGAGTATCGAGAGGTCGTTTTCCTGCTGCATCGGTTGATGGCGCGCCTCCCTCATATGCTGGTGAGCAATTTTTTGACCTTTTTCGAAAATTTACAAATTAGTCCTCTTTTTTCTGGATATTTGCAAATTAGTCCATTTTACCCCCCGTTGTTCTCCTTGGTGAGGCAACCGGGAAAGGCCTTGGTTCTCCTTGGTGAGGATCGACGCTTTATGGAAATTTTGCAAATTAACCCTCTTCTTCTGAGAATTTTGCAATTTAGTCCTTTTACCCTATTTTGCTCTCCTTGGTGAGGCGATCGGGAAAAGCCTTGATTCTCCTTGGTGAGGATCGACGCTTTAAAGATGGGTTTTGCTTGGTCAAAACCACATCTCATAATAAAGGGGGCGTTTTGACGCTGCATTGTGCTTTATAAGGCAGGGATATATTGTCGATATACCCTATCTTATAAATGCGCAATGTGGCCAAATCGTCTCGCCCTTTATAAGGCAATGACTCTATCTTACCAATTTGTAAGATGAATTCAATTTCCTTTTATATCTGAAATTAACAAACACTTAACTGCTTGTTTTCAGTGGAATATCCTTCCGGAGCTTTTTCATCGCATGCGGTGAATGGACGTCGTGATGAGTATTATTCCACATCTGATGACTTTTCGCCCATTCCGTTCACCTCCCAGTTTGCTCCGGGCACGTCGTTGGAAGTTGTCCAAGTGGTGAGGGAAGGTGGCCATCAAGCTCTTCGCCAGCTGATCACAGATGCGCCTCTCGTGCAGGATGCCAGTTCCGTTCAGTCTCTTAGGAAGACTGACTTCTTGTTTGGAGACTCTACCAGGGATCCCGATGCAGTATTTATTGAGGCTGAGCAGTGGCTTTACCAGACTGGCAGTCGTTATATGTATTTGCCGAAGATTCCTCGACACCGTTCTTTGACTGAGCTCAGGCGCCAAGCTGTGAAGCGGGAGATGTCGTGGAGTTTGACAAAGGAACATGAGAGCGTTCACTGCGGCTATATTACTCATCAGGCAGTTCCTGGTTCGAGTCGAGATCACATTGTTGGACTACATCCTGGAGTACTGGGGCTAGATACTCCGCCTCGCAATGAGTTCCTCACCACTGCTTCTACTTTGAGGAATCGCCTCGCTATCTTAGGACGGGAGATGCCTGCACCGCGCCACAGATTCTATGGTTGGGTCCATTCTTTGGACAGGTTTTGGTGGGCTCGTATGACGAAGTATGTCTTGAGCCGATGGAGCGAGGAGTTACATGCTTGCGGCCTTTATGCAGCCATTCGGGCCACCATGCATGGCTTGCCTACAAGCGCGAAGCATTTCTTTGCCCTATGCGAGCTTTATAATCCAGATTCCAACACTTTTCTGACCAGGCACGGAGAGTTGGGCTTGGCTCTACATGAGATGCACAAGATTTCTGGTTTGCCCATGGGACAGATGTTATACCAGGAGTACTTTCCCTCCAACCATGAGTTGAGTCAGCTGAAGGATCGCATGCCCGACCGCTACGAGACCTTATGGGACCTCACTTGTCATTATCACATTGCTTTGGCGCAGTCTAAGCCCCTAGCGAAGAGGACCAAAGCAAATGTGAGCCTGAAGCAGTTCGCATCATACTTGTTCAGGAATCTGGAGAGCCATTCTGGCCAATCTATTTGTGAACTGGCACCGCTGACTCCTTCAGAGGTTAATGAGCTGCTGAAGAAGACTAACGCCCAATCCTATACCATTAGCAGTCCTGAGAGTGGCTTTCCTGCAGGGACTAAATTCAGATCGTTCTTATATCATGCGACCGCACCGATTCGTCCGATGACTCTCCTTGCCGGTTATCTCGCCATCTGGTTGAAGAAATGTGTGGTCCCGTATCAGTCTGGTGACGCTCTGCCACTGGAAGTGCTCTATCCTGCAGTTCAGCTTGCCTACAAGAAGGAACTTTCGCTTCTTCCGGTGATGGTTGCTAACATTCATCGAGGGCTTCGGCAGATTTCTGGTGCTTTTACACGGAGAGATGATGATAAACCGACTCAGATTCCTACCATTAAGGTGGAGCTTCCGTATATTTATTTGATGGCTTGGTTCGTCCTTCATCGTTCCGATGTGATGTCGGTACCGAATGCCATAGACCAGTCTGTTCCCTTTCTACAGCTGCTTGAGAATGGCGAGTGGGAGGGCCGAGGATTCCCCGATATCAGGCGTCAGCTACAAGTCCACAAGTGCTGGGCATTCTCCACTTGCTTTCCACAGTTCTCCAGCCGGTACGGCGAGTGTTTGATTGATGAGGAGAAGCCGAGGAATTATAGGACTTATCTGGATATGGGCTGCTTTAATTGGCTAGTGAACATTAGGCCGGGTTACCTGACTTTCCGGGTGGGGAATCAGTGCTTCATAGAGCCGTATCTACCTTGCCGATTCGCCCGCCAGTTCGGTTATGACCAGCTTTATGTTGGGAACCCGCGCCAGCAGCTTCGGGCTCATGGAGGTCTGGTGGACGGTCTTCGTGCATGGTTGTGGACCGTGACTGGTTGCACTGGAGTTAGGTTCAGTCTCCCAGGTACTGAGCGACAGTTGAACCTCACTTTCCTGAGCTGCAAGTGGTTGCTAGCAGCTAATAAGACTGTCCCTGTGAAGCCTATCGAAGAGTTGGTGGCCGAAGAAGCCTCTCAGATTGATTCTCGTGCGATCCGGGACGGTGCTCGGTCACAGAGGGCTCAGGGCAAGACCCGCCGACTTGATGCAGAAGGTCACAGGGCCTTTAGTTCTGCTGGAGAGGCCTCAGGCGGAGACCCTGAAGACTACGAGGCAGATTTGGAGCAAGGTTAGTCACCTATCTTTCTTTTTCTCTGCATTTCCAAATTGCTATTCCTGACCACTATTCGATATTTCAGGGACAGCGACCAACAGTGATGACGAATTCCGTCTTTTTACCCGGGCAAGACCTTCGATTGCTGTCCGTGCTGATAGGCAGAAAAGATTAGCCCACAAGCTGCATGCAAATTCACGAGCATCTGAGATGGACTTGGCTGATGAAGATCCTGTTAGTGACGGAGGTAACGTCTATTCTATAGATCATTTTCTTGATCGTTTAGAACTTCTGGCTCATGCTTTCCCATCCTATGCAGGATATCGTGAGGAAGGCGAGATGAGTCCCGATGATTGTGCATCTCCTGGTGAGCGCACCAGGTAGAACAGCCTGCAGAGACCGCCCATGTTGGGGAGCCTGTCAATGAAGGACCCAGTTCGATGACTCCAGGTACATCTTCAAGAGGTGACTTGCCTCTATTGGCCATAGTTTCCTTCCTCCTCCTTCATACTTATATCTTTTTGTGTCAGATTTTTCGATTGATGATTTCGATGGGGAAGGCCTGCCTATGGACACTTCTATGTTCAACTTCATGTATGATTCTCCTCAGATCGATGGCCAGCCGCCTCAGGATATGTTTCCTGAGTCTGTACTCCCTCAGACTCCCGGGGATGGTTATTTTGAAGGTGCGTGCCTCTTCTCAAGCTAACTATAGGACTAGCCCCTTCTTTGACTAATGCAACTATAATATGATGTTTCTGTTTTGTGCCTAACAGGGGCTTTTGCTGAGGCTAACCCTGTTGAGCCGGCTATACGACCAACTCCACCAGTCGATGCAGCTACAGTCGTTACATCTCCACCACCCCCAGTGACTCGAGGGGGAGGAGGTATAATTTAATTAACTGAGCAAAGCCATTCATTTCCTTATTGAGGCTTTTGACGAATTCCTCTTCTTTGTGTAGGGCTTCCTTCTCAGCTTCATGTCCTCGTTAAGGAGTTGTTATCGGGGAATGACCCTGAGAAGATCATCATCAGCGTAGAAGTCCGCTCTTATTTCTCCTCCCTGAATGCTATAATTGGCAAACTCCTCCACGACAGACTTTCTCTTCGCCAGTTTAAGCCCTACCTCGATTCCAAGATAAATTTGATAAGGGACATAGGATATCCGGATCTAGCGACGGCTATGGTTGATGACCTTGATCGCTTAGAGCGTGAGCTTCAGATGTTTCATGAGCTCCGGGATGCAGGTGCTTCTTCGTTCGTTGCTACCGAGTTAGATGCTCGCTTACAGACATGGCGCAGTACTCGGATGGTTGTCGAGCTCGAGATTCAGGTGCAGCGGGGCCGGATAGATCGAGTTGAGGCTGACCTTGCCACTAGATCATCTTCACTTGATGAGCTTGATTCTCAGATAGATTGGCTCCGACGAGAACTCCGCGAGAAGGAGGATGCGAAGATGCAAGATCAGCAAGCACATGCTGCTTTATCTGATGAGCTGAAGTCCTTGAAGCAAACACTGGCTGAGACAGAGGAGGTTGCTGTGAGGACTTTAGCCGCGAACGAAGAGTCTGTCAGAGCTGAGTTGCAGGAGGAGCTTAGGCGAGCTTATGATGAGAAGCTGTCTGAGTTCAGTCAGCAGGTTCTTAGCCATGGGCTTGATGTATGATTTTATTTGCTGAAAACCTTGACATTTGATTCTCTTTAATGGAACTGATTTATCTTTATCTTTATTATGATTCCTCACTTCGTTTGAAATGATTGACCATAATACTCATGGAATTTTTGGCAAACCCCCAGCCTTCAACGGGTTTGATTAGCCTTTACCGACTACCGTTTGAGTCGGGCTAGCATGCGGATTGTCGGAATCCGTTCCGCATGTAACGTTGTGCTAAGGGAATGAACTCCCTTAGACTTCGTGCTATGATGTCGAATACATAGACTTCGCCATTGTTACGGGAATAGGCTACCCGGCGACACGTGTTAGGTGTTGACTTTAGGATTTTTGGCTAACCCCCAGCCTTCAACGGGTTTGATTAGCCTTTACCGACTACCGTTTGAGTCGGGCTAGCATGCGGATTATCGGAATCCGTTCCGCATGTAACGTTGTGCTAAGGGAATGAACTCCCTTAGACTTCGTGCTATGATGTCGAATACATAGACTTCGCCATTGTTACGGGAATAGGCTACCCGGCAACACGTGTTAGGTGTTGACTTTATCCCTACTTAGGTTTCGGGATAAAATACCCCAGACTGGTATTCTGGTGTCTTTTTCTACGGCGAAAGACTAAACCGGCGACGCGTGTTAGGCGTCGGCATATCCCTTCTTAGGATTCAGGATGACATTCCCCATGCGTGTAAGGCATGGATTTTGGTGTTATTAATAACAACCTGCCGCAATGTTGAATATGCGGACGAGTGTTCTTTTTAACGGTTAAGAACTAACCGGCAGCGCAGGTTAAGCGCAGACTTATCCTTGCTTAGGTTTCAGGATAAAATACCCCAGAATCAGACTCTGGTGTCTTTTTGTGCGGAAAAAGACTAAACCGGCAGCGCGTGTTAGGCGCAGACTTATCCCTGCTTAGGATTCGGGATAAACTTCCTAGGATGAATCCTAAATTGACAAATTTCGGAAAAGATCGATGCGGGAAAGGAAGAATTTTATATTCTATTTCCCGGTCTTCTTTTAGGGTGAAGGCGAACCCGACAGACAAGGAAGGAAGAATTTTATATTCTATTCCCTGATTCTGGAAAGGAAGAATTTTATATTCTATTTCCAGCGAAGAAGAAACTAGAAGTGGGGTGTCCACTCCGAGAATCTGGAAAATTTAGATAAACTTGCCTTTTATAGGATGGGTTATCTAAACTGAAAATGGGTTCTTCGTTTATCGAAGTGGAATTTCAACTTTGGCTATAACCATGGGAAGGCTTGACCAAAGAGAAAGAGAAGGGAGTTCTTTCGTTTATCGAAAGGGGACTCCGAAATGAAAATGGACCTCTTGTCTATGGAAAGAGTCAAGAGGGCCAGATGGATACTTTTGGTGGACTCACTGTCAATTGAAACTGATCAGTGAGGGATTTTGGTGGTGACAATGATTTTGGGTTATCCTCTAGAATATTAAGTGTAATATTCTTCAAGGAACTTCCCGGTAAACGAGTTATCCTGAATGTACTAGGGATAGTACTTTTTCAGGAACTTCCCATTTATTGGCATTAATTGCCTGGCGCCCTCTTGAGTAATCAGGCGATATGCGCCGTTTGAATAGACTGTGTCTATTACAAACGGTCCTTCCCATTTGGGTTCGAATTTACCTTTCTTCTTGGAGGTGAGAATTATTGGTCGGCGAGCAGCGAGGACCAGATCTCCTTCCTTGAAGCTTCTCTGTCGGACTCTTTTGTTAAAAGCCCTTGACATCCTGGCTTGGTAAAACTCGATGTGTTGTTGAGCCTCCAAACGCTTTTCATCCAGCCTCTCGAGCTCTTCGAGACGCTTCTGATGTTGTTCCTCCGTCGTCATCTCCGTTGCGAGGGCGATCCGAAGGGACGGAATCTGAATTTCCAGCGGTAGCACAGCTTCACATCCGTATACCAGCGAATACGGGGTAGCTCCCGTAGGCGTGCGTATGGTGGTGCGATAAGCCCAGAGTGCTTCACCGAGTTTATCGTCCCAGTCTCGTTTATTGGTCTTCACGAGCTTGGACAGGATCTTAATGATCGTCTTGTTAAACGCTTCAGCTAATCCGTTCGCAGCGGGATAGTAAGCTGTCGACGAAACATCTTCGATTTTGAACTTGTCGCAGAATCTGACGAAGGCATTGCTTATGAACTGTGGACCGTTGTCATGAATGATCCTTCTTGGCACGCCGTGTCGGTAAATGACATGATGCTTGATGAAATTGATGACGTTGTTCGTCTTCACTTCTCTAAGCGGAATCGCTTCAGCCCACTTTGAGAAATAATCTGTGATCGCGAGGATGAACCGATCACCTTTGACTGAAGGGGGAAAAATAGGACCGACTATGTCCATGCCCCAAGTCTCGAACGGCCAAGACGTGGTTGACGTGTGCAACTGCTCTGGCGGTTGATGCATATAATTCGCATGTATCTGGCAAGCGTGGCATTCTCGTGCGTATTCGATTGCGTCACGAACCATCGTTGGCCAGAAATATCCCATCCTCCTGATGCGATCATACAGTTTAGGACCGGGCTGATGCGCACCACATTCTCCTTCGTGTGCTTCCTTAAGAACTTCCTTTGCTTCTCTGTTCGAAAGGCATCGGAGTAAAAGACCGTCGTACCCTCTACGGTATAATGTATGGGTTTCAGTATTATAGAAGAATCTTGGAGCTCTTCGGCGGATTGATTCCTTTTCTTTTACATCCTCTGGCAAGATACCATATTGGACGTAGTCGATGATAGGAAAACGCCAATCTCGGGACTCAGACCCAATTTGAGTTGAATTCACCTCTTTGGCGTTCACGTTTCTATCCTCTTCTTCTTCAATCTCCGTACTGTATATGGGTACGCAGAGTTGATGCGTCCGTACTGTGACTAACAGCTCAGCTTCGGGAGGCTGTGCCAGTGATACTGCTAGTGCCGCCAGTGCGTCTGCATAAGCGTTCTGGAGACGAGGGATGTATTCAATAAAGAATTCTTCGAAAGATTCTGCCATTTTGATGGCTTCCTGGTGGTACGGGATCAGGTCTTGATTCCTGACTTCATACTCACCGCGAACTTGGTTGACTATCAATTGCGAATCTCCAAAAGCTTCGAGATATTCGACCCCCAGCTCTTTGGCGAAACTGAGTCCAATGAGAAGCGCGTTGTATTCGGCAACATTATTGGAGCACGGACTAGTCAACGAATAAGCCCGAGGCATCACGTGCTTTCCAGGGGAGATTAAGACGACTCCAACTCCAGAGGAAACTGTAGGACATCCCGGGGTTATTACTCTATTAACTGCCCTTGAGGCACCATCGAAGTATAATTGCCATACTTGTTGGTGTGATGTGGTGTTAACCTCGTGGGTTTCATCCGGCAAGTCATCATATACTTCTGCCGTATCTGTGGTCGGGTTTGCCGCCAAAAGGTCACAAATCGCCTGTCCTTTTATCGACTTCTGCTGCTTGAAGTGCAAATCGTATTGGGACAAGAGAAGGGCCCACTTCGCTAGACGCCAATTCATAGAGGCCGGTTGCGTCATAAACACCCGTACTGGATTAACGTTGGAGATAACGTAGATCGTCTGTCCCACTAGGTAATGCCGCATCTTTTGCATCGCAAATACCAATGCAAGGCATTCTTTCTCAATCATCGGATATCGAGACTCAGCGCCTACCAAGGTCCGACTGAGGTAATAAACTGCCTGTTCGTGACCGTTATCATCGTCTTGCGCTAGTAAGGCACTTATCGAGTGGTTCATCGCCTTGAGATAAATCAAGAACGGTTTACCAGATTTCGGTGCAACGAGAACAGGAGGGTTCGCCAGATATGTTTTGATATCTTCGAACGCTTTTTGGCAGGCATCATCCCAGATGAATGATACTCCTTTCTTGTTCAGCTTAGAGAACGGTTGGCACTTCCCAGAAAGATTTGAGATGAAACGCCGGATATAAGCTAAACGCCCTTGCAATCCTCTGAGTTCTCTCAGATTCCTCGGGGGCTGCAATTCATGTATCGCCTTCACCTTATCAGGATCGATATGTATACCCTTAGTGGTGACGACGAACCCAAGAAATTTTCCGCTGGACATTCCAAGAAATGATTTAGTGGGGTTCATCTTCAACTGATGACTCCTCATGAGATCGAACATTGTCTTCAAATCCTTGATGTGATCTTCCTTGTTGCGGCTTTTCACAACCAAATCATCAACGTAACATTCGACTGTTTTCCTGAGATGTTCTTGGAAAATCTTAGTCATCGCTCGCTGGTATGTGGCACCGGCATTCTTCAGGCCGAAAGGCATCACCGTATAGCAGAAAACGCCGAGGGGTGTTCTAAACGCCGTATGCTTCTCATCCTCTGGATGCATCTTGATCTGGTTATATCCCGAAAATCCATCCATGAAGGACATCCTCTCAAATCCACATGTATTGTCGATAATGACATCCGTGATCGGGAGAGGGAAATCGTCTTTCGGACATGCTTCATTCAGGTTCCTGAAGTCGATGCAAATCCTGATTTTGCCATTCTTCTTCATGACGGGAACGATGTTGGCTAACCAGTCTGGATGTTGTTCCTCTCGGATAAATCCTGATTCGATCAACTTCTTAACCTCTGCCTCAATGGCTTCCATAATCTGCGGACGAAACCGTCTTTGCTGTTGCTTGACAGGTTTGGCATCCGGCTTGATATCGAGGCGGTGCATTGCGACATTGGGGTCGAGCCCTGGCATGTCTTCATAATTCCATGCGAAGACGTCGATATATTCCCTGATGAGAGCAATCAATTCCTCCTTCTCATCTGGGGGAAGACTGTCGCTGATGAATATAGGCTTTGGGTTAGCTTCATCACCCATGTTAATCTGGACTATTTTATCTTCAGTGGGTGGTTCTCTTTGCTCGAACCTATCGCCATACTGCATATTCAGATGGTGAACCCACGGGTCTTCCCATGTTGGCATTTGATCGTCGTCTTCCATGGTGGATGGATCAGCTGTAGTCATGTTCGCCATTAGGGTTTTGAAAACTTCTCCCAGACTTGTATCGGAGTCCCACTCTGAAGCATCGGGAGAGTATCCCTTCTTGGCTTTGTTAGCAATTTGATCGATAATTTGCCAACCACATTCGTCATCTGATGAAACATAACCTAAGCCTCGCCCATATTTATAATAATCCTCAGGTTTACCTTTTGGTACATATACTGCTTTGGCTGGATTACGAGGACCTCGATCGAAGTATAAACCTTCTCCGAGTGTGAAATCGTAGCCCTGCTTTTCCATGAGCTTGCGCGCTTCTGGACTATACTTGGATAGATGTCGACCAGGTTTGTCATCATCTTCGTCTTCACTTAGGAAATGATCTGGTAACGGAGAGCTTTTTCCTTTACCGTAAATCACTTCTTTAGCACCTCTTACTTTGTTCGGGATGACCATGGTTGTTCCGAAAGAATGCTGGAGGTGTTCCTTCGTTACATAGGATGATCGGATCGGCATATACAACTCAGGATTGTCGTACAGCTCTTTTATCACATCATCAAGAGACAAGGAGTACTCTAAATCATCTTTTATTGCAATATCGGCAAGTTGCCAGTTACAACCTCCATCTGACGATTGTTCATCGTCAAGATTGATTACAAAGGGTACAATGTCATTTAAAACAAAACCGCCATTGTAATCGAATCCGGCTTCAGAATCAGCTTCTTCTCCGCTGTCTGTGCCCTGGGCCGATGGTTCAGTATCGGATTCGTTACCATAAAGGAGAGAATCGGTGAAATAATTCTCATACCCCTTGAATGGTTGCTTATCCGCGACCACCGTCCTAACCTCATTGTCAGTGTCGACATACTTCAAACACTGATGGAGAGTAGAGGGAATTATCACGTTACTATGGATCCAAGGCCGACCCAATAGTAAGTTGTACGAAGTCTCCGCATCGATCACATAACACGTGACTTCTGTCTTCAGATCTCCCATCTGGCACTTCACCCGGATCTTACCCAAGGGTCTTGACCCACTAGTGTTGAATCCATAAATAACAGTGCCTGTGGACGCCAACTTGCTTACTGGGATGCCGAGGAAATGCATCAATCGAAGCGGCATAATACTCACAGCAGAACCCGGATCCACTTGGATTCGGTTGACTTGGCTGGAGCCAATGTATCCGACGAAATATAACGGCCGATCGTGGTTCGAATTCTTCGTCTGCATATCTTCTTTGGTGAAAGTAATGCAGGGAAGGTTCTTAGTCGCTATGTTGCACTGTTGACTCAGCGGTTCTGGCTGTTCAGGTATCGGCTTGACTTGAGTCAGAAATACCTCTGCATTGGCCAAAGCTTCTTGTAGGGCCTCCCTGGTTTCTTTGGATAATCGCAGCAACTCATACAGCGTTATCCGTGCAGGAATGTTGGCTAATTGCGCCATAATGTCGAAGCTATGCGGAGTCTTCGAGCTTTCCGGTTTGTCTCTTCCAATTGGACGACTGAAACGAGACTGCTTCGGATTCTGTACCTCTTGGGGATTCTTCTCTTTTGGTTTATTCACCGGTTGTCGTAGAGCTTCTTTACCCGGTGTGGGACTTGCAATCACTCCCATCTCCGTGAGAGTTTTGGCTGGTCCCCGCTTGTTCACCCCCTGCTCACTAGGTGGCGGATAATTGTAGTGGTATTCATTTCCGCTCCGTGTCGCAAAAGCTTCTTGTTCTTCTTCAGAGAGCAGGAAAGTGGAGATTCTTTCGTCATCTTCCCCTGGGATAGCAGAGACTCCATAACAAGACTTCCCTTTTCCTTTAGACTTCCTCCCGGATGACGAACCGGCCCATTGTTCATCTCCAATCAGATCTGGATGAACCCAAAGGATTTCGCCATTTGGGGTTGTGTGCGGCACAAGTCCCTTTTGGCGCTGTCCGTGCGGATCGTCATTCACCGTCTTCATCCCGACTTTGGTGACGCGTTTTGGCTCGAACCAAGTTGTAGGCACCGACCCAAAACTGATTGACACTGCGTTGGCCCCCACATTCTTGGCTGGTTTCGGGGTTATGACTCCTACGTCGATTAACGCCTGGATCTTGTCCTTGAGGTGGTAGCATGATCTCGTAGGGTGGTGGACCGCTCTGTGGTACGCGCAGTACTTTGGATCCGTCACTTTGCTGGCCCCTTCTTGATCCACGATCGCCGGCAACTGGATCTTGTTGTTCTCCAACAGGTATTTGAAGATGCCGGGAACTTCATCATCCTTGAAGGAGTACACTTTAGGAAACCTCGGCTCCGCAGATTTCTGCTTCTGAGGCCGTTGTTGCCATTGTCCTCGAGATTGTTGGGGTGCTTGTTGCTGTGGCTGCTGTTGCTGTGGTTGCAATTGAAAGGTTTGATTAGCATCAACTGCATTAGCTTGTGCCTTACCTTTCCCCCGTGGGACGAAGTTTTGCTTTGGAACACTCGTCGCCGGTTGGCCTCTTTCCGCCTTCTTCCTCTTGAGGAATCGCTCAGCTTGCTCTCCCCGGACTTTCAAGTCCTTCCATGTATTGGATGGTGCTGTCCCCATTGCTTCTAGCACGTCCAACGCGAGGTTGTTGTGGCAGGTCTGGAGGATGAATTCCTCGGTGATCGGGTCCCGGCAATTCATCGCCTTGTTCCGGAATCTTTTGACGAAGGTATCGACTAACTCTCCGTCCTTCTGCTTCTCATCGAGCAACGATCCGATAGATATCTCGGTGTCGTCGTCGAAGAAGTTGGCCAGGAACTTGGTCTCCATGTCATCCCAGCTGTTTACGCTGCCTGGCTTGAGGCGGCGATACCAATCGAAGGCGGCTCCGCGAAGAGTGCCGACGAATGACCGCACCATCAGAGGCTCATTACCAGAGATCACCCCCAAATGCGATTTGAAGTAAATCAAATGCTGGGTAGGTGAACCCATCCCATTAAACGGCGTGAAGTTAATTAGATTAAACTTCGCCGGATATGGGATCGATTCCCATTCTCTTGGGTATGGGCAAGGAATGCCTGTTTTCTTCGTCTCTTGAGCGGAAATTAGTGTGTTGATTTTGCTCTCGAGGTTCTTGATCTTCAGGTTTTCGCCGGTTTCTTCGCCAGCATTCTCATTACCACCCCCTGCGTTGACGGGAGGATCATTGGTGTTACGAGCATTTGTATCCTCATCTTCCACATTAATCGGGTTACGATGATTCTGCTCGCCTTGTTGGTTCGCCAATGCTTGGATCTGTTGGTCATGCATTTCTCTCATCTGCTGCATGGCCATCTCCATCTCAAATTTGAAACTTTCTTTCTGCTTAGCCAAAGCGTCTTCAAGCATCTTGGCCATCTGCTCCGCACTTATCATCAGGGCCTCGCGGGGTTGTCCCTCGCTGGATACTGTATTATCTGATGCCACCGCGGAGCCGGCATCAGATTCTTCATCTTCTGAAGGGCGTCTTGTCCGAATCCTACCATAAGTTGCTCGCTCTATGGTTCCGGACTGCAGACGGGTTCTAGGTCGGGAAGCTTTCAGAATCGACTCGAAATCTTCTCGTGCCGATGTCCCTTTGCTCGTCATGTTGGTGGTGACCCTCGGAAATTCTCCGTCTTCAATCACCCTTCTTCTTCGTTGGAAGCGCCTAGGCCTTGGTTTTGGCGTTTCCGCATTAAGTCTTTCAAAAACTGAAACTCTTTCGGGGACCGCCTTAATGCAATTGCATTCCGACAATACCGCCCGAATGAGTTTGGAACAGGGACATTGAATTTCCCGTTCTCGGGGACTCCTCTTCCTGGTTCTATTCGTACCCCCAGCACGATAGTACAACTCGTCATTTTGACAGTCAGAGTAACCTATCGTGTGCGGGCACGCCTTCTCAGGTACAACACAATCATTATCAGATGATAATGTTTCCATCTGAGGTTGACTTGCCTTCTTTGGGCTTTCAAAGGTTACCCGCCTCAAAACATGCCTTTTTGGGCGTGAATTTTCGGCGTGATCTTGGACTTCAATGCGCAAATTGGTGCGCGCAGCTGCCTTGAGGTCTTTGTCATGCTGGAGGTGATGGCGACCCCCAGTATGTTGAGTCGTTCTGGGCTTCTTCATCGGGCCCAAACGCTCGTGAATTGGAGCTTTGCCTCTCACGTCAGGAATTGGACCGAGGCGCTCCAAAATTGGTTTCTTCTTGCGGGATGACTCTGCATGATCTCCCGGAGAAGTTATTGGGATTGACGGCGACTTTGGTTGACTCGCCGGAGTTTGACCTTCCTTAGAAGGCTGCACTGGTTGCTTTTTGGCCTGAGTCGCCACTTCAGACTTAGGCTTCCAGACTTGTCGTGTTGGTGGTGGCTTCTTCTCCACCTCCTTTTGCAGCTTTCTACGGGCTTCCTGAGCTTGAGCCCGTGCCTGCGCTGACATCGCGCGGCGCTTGCGAATGCGCTCCTCGAGTGTCGAACGGTTCCGTTTGACGCGGGTGATCGGGTCCCGACAATTCATCGCTTTGTTCCGGAACCTCTTGACGAAGGTTTCGACTAACTCCCCGTCCTTCTGCTTCTCATCGAGCAACGATCCGATAGATATCTCGGTGTCGTCGTCGAAGAAGTTGGCCAGGAACTTGGTCTCCATGTCATCCCAGCTGTTCACGCTGCCTGGCTTGAGGCGGCGATACCAATCGAAGGCGGCTCCGCGAAGAGTGCCGACGAATGACCGCACCATCAGAGGCTCATTACCAGAGATCACCCCCAAATGCGATTTGAAGTAAATCAAATGCTGGGTAGGTGAACCCATCCCATTAAACGGCGTGAAGTTAATTAGATTAAACTTCGCCGGATATGGGATCGATTCCCATTCTCTTGGGTATGGGCAAGGAATGCCTGTTTTCTTCGTCTCTTGAGCGGAAATTAGTGTGTTGATTTTGCTCTCGAGGTTCTTGATCTTCAGACTTTCGCCTGTGTCTTCATTGGCATTCTCATTACCACCCCCTGCATTGACAGGATGATCATTGGTATTCTGAGCATTTGTATCCTCATCTTCCAGATTAACCGGGTTACGACGATTCTGCTCGCCTTGTTGGTTCGCCAATGCTTGGATTTGTTGGTCATGCATTTCTCTCATCTGCTGCATGGCCATCTCCATCTCAAACTTGAAACTTTCTTTCTGCTTAGCCAAAGCGTCTTCAAGCATCTTGGCCATCTGCTCCGCACTTATCATAAGTACCTCGCGGGGTTGTCCCTCGCTGGATACCGTATTATCTGATGCAACCGCGGAGCCGGCATCAGATTCTTCATCTTCTGAAGGGCGTCTTGTCCGAATCCTACCATAAGTTGCTCGCTCTATGGTCCCGGACTGCAGACGGGTTCTAGGTCGGGAAGCTTTCAGAATCGACTCGAAATCTTCTCGTGCCGATGTCCTCTTGCTCGTCATGTTGGTGGTGACCCTCGGAAATTCTCCATCTTCAATCACCCTTCTTCTTCGTTGGAAGCGCCTAGGCCTTGGTTTTAGCGTCTCCGCACTGAGTCTTTCAAAAACTGAAACTCTTTCGGGGACCGCCTTAATGCAATTGCATTCAGACAATACCGCCTGAATGAGTTTGGAACATGGGCATTGAATTTCCTGTTCTTGGAGACTCCTCTTCCTGATTCTATTCGTACCCCCAGCACGATAGTACAACTCGTCATTTTGACAGTCGGAGTACCCGGAGAAGTTATTGGGATTAACGGCGACTTTGGTTGATTCGCTGGAGTTTGACCTTGCTTAGAAGGTTGCACTGGTTGCTTTTTGGCCTGAGTCGTCACTTCAGACTTAGGCTTCCAGACTTGGCACGTTGGTGGTGGCTTCTTCTCCGCCTCCTTTTGCAGTCTTCTACGGGCTTCCTGAGCTTGAGCCCGTGCCTGCGCTGACATCGCGCGGCGCTTGCGAATACGCTCTTCAAGTGTCGAACGGTTCCGTTTGACGCGGACCCATTCGTTCTTTGGCGGCTTGGAAGGGGGGGGCGTTGTAGCGGAATCCGTCCGTAGACTCCATCGCCTTAGCGAGTTGCCGCGCAAGGCGTTGATGACGCCTCTGGCGGGCTCTCTTTGAGAGAGTCACAACGCCCTGAATAGTGGAGGCGTTGGCGGGAGTAGAGTTGACCTGGTTGGAGGTCGGTGGAATTTCATCTGACGCGACTTTGGCGTCAGCTGGGTTAAGAGCTTCGTTGGCTTCTCGAGCAGCTTTAAACCAACGAACTGCTTTTCTCCCGGAGGAGAACTTCTTGGACTTGCGGGGGGAGGTAGATCCAGATGAGGACACGTACTCCTCGAACTTGGCTTGGTCGAACTCGTACTCGACCTCCTCCATGACCGGGATTGGAATCCGCGGCTGCGACGCATCGATCTCGTTGGCGAGATCGTCGGCTCCCACTGTGGTCGCCAGATTGTTCGCGGGGAAAATAGTTTTCTTCTTCATTGAAATAATTATCATCTTGGGTTACAAAAGATCCGGTCTTTTTTTAGATCCGGTTACAATTAAAAAAAAGAAAATTTACAACTTTCCTTATTTGTCGAACGAATCGCGAGATCCTGTTTTGCGGTCTCTCGCTTTTGTGGGTTCTTTGCCGACGCCGGGGTTAATCCGTGGACCACCGCGCGATCTAGATCCGGTACGTAGATCTGAGATCCGATCCTCTCGAACACCTGCCTTATTTGACGTTGATGATCGCCGAGCACCAGATCTGGATGAGCAAGTCCTTGATGTCCCAAAGTTGAGATCTTTTTTAGATCTGAGTCTCCAATCCTGCAGGGCTTCGCCTCCTCCAAAATCCAACCACTCAAATGAACAACCCCTTGGCCTATTTATAGGCTCTCTGAACTGTGCCCGCGCACAGGAGATTGTCGGCCACCCATAGGTGGCCGGCACTGTGCCGAGCCACCCATGGGTGGCTCGGTGGCCGAGCCACCTATGGGTGGCTCGGCTTAAGCCGAGCCCCCTTAGGTGTGGGTTTTCCGAGTTTTTGAGTTGTGTCCGTTTTCCGGTTTTGTCCGTGATTCGGTTGATTGAGACTCTGATTTGTTGATCTGATTTGGCAGTGAGTCGGATTCCTGATTTGGCAGTAAATCCATTTCTGAGTACGAATCCAAAACTGATCTTGATTCGATCGTGATTCGTCTGAGTCTGTTCTCAGTTGGATGACTCGTTGATTCTTTGACACCTGGCTTGATTCCGAACGCGTATGGATGCATTCCATCGCTTGCGTGCGATTCGTCGATCTCGTCGCCTCGTTGGTTCGTCGGTTTATGCCGAACTGTGCTAAGGGACCTATAAGCAATTTTATATGCCTACAAACGTAAACTGCCTACCGAAGTTAAGGTGATCCAAGTCAACATAAGAGAATATCACCACCCGAGAAAGAAGACCTCATAACTCTCATCAGAGAATATATAGATGTCTTCACTTGGATTTATGTAGACATGCCTGGTCTTGTTCCCAAAGTAGCCATGCATCATCTTAACATTGATCCTGATGTGAAACCCGTAAAACAACAATGCCGGTTCCTTCCAGAGATCATGAAAGCAGTTGAGTCAGAAGTTAAAAAGCTTATTGACTCAGGCTTTATCAGAGAGGAACAACATTCTGACTAGGTTGCTAATATTGTTTCCGTGCCTAAGAAAAATGGCAAGGTTCGAATTTGCATCGACTTTCATGACATGAATGTAGCATGTCTGAAAGAAGAATTTCCACTCCCCATTATAGATGTCATGATCAACAATACTTGTGGGTATGAGAGGATGTCTTTTATGGACGGGTTTTCAGGATATAACTAGATTAAAATGTACCCTAAAAATAAAAAGCACACTGCTTTCAGAACACCCCTGGGGGTATACTGTTATAGGATAATTCCCTTTGGACTAAAGATTGCTCGTGAAACCTATTAGCATGCCATGAATACAATCTTTCACGAACATCTAGAAAAAAGATAGAGTGTTACATGGATGATTTTGCAGTAAAGAGCCAAAATAGAGGCGATCATCTTGCAGATCTAAAAATGATGTTCGACATCATGCGAGCACATCAACTGATGATGAATCCAACCAAATCGTTCCTGGGAGCCTTTAGTGGTAAATTCCTTGGATTCGTAGTCACATCTAAAGGAATTTCTCTCGACCCCAGAAAAGTTTCATACTATCTAAGAAATGCCACCTCCGAGAAATATCAAAGAGCTTAGAGGCTTGCAAGGTAGATTGGCGTACATCCGTAGATTCATATCAAACCTCTCAGGACACTGTCAGCCCTTCACCAAGCTAATAAAGAAAGGAGTTTCATTCATTTGGGATAGAGATTGCCAAAAGACATTTGACGAGATTAAAAGATACTTCACTCAACCACCTGTTCTTGTGGCCCCAATATCAGGGAAACCTTTCCTATTGTATGTGAGAGCCATGGATCATTCACTTGGAGCGTTATTAGCTCAGAATAGTGACCAAGGATATGAGCAAGCAATCTACTACCTTAAGAGAACCATGATTGGAGCCGAACATCGGTGCAATACGGTAGAAAAGGAGTGCCTTGCCTTAGTATTTCCTGTTCAGAAGATGCGATACTATTTGGTCATACAAACAATCCATGTCATCTCCAAAGTAAATCCTTTGATATTGCTCATGATGAAACCATCTTCTCTGAATTGTCGTCTAGCAAAATGGGCGATCCTCCTGTCTGATACGGGTGTATCTTCTCTTCAGGAGCTTAGCGATCCTCATGGGAGCTTGAGGATAGGAGATTCTCATATCTTAGGAATCTGAGCATGGATGGAGCCAAAGAAGACGGTGGAAGAAGTCAGCAGAAGTGAAACGTGCAAAAGAACAGGGTAACTGGCAGATCTCTGGCCGGTCGACCGCAGCACACATGCCGGTCGACCGGAAAACCTACACGATGCAGAGTTTGAGAAAATTCTCTGGCCGGTCGACCGGACCAAGCCTGGCGGTCGACCGGATCGTGATTTCTGGGTTTCCTGTTTCGTTTTGGATTTTGTTTTGACAGGGATTCCTGATTCTTTTGGGCTTGTTTATTTACAAGATTGCCATCCACGTTTGCACATCTATAAATAGGATTGTTTTAGGGTTCTAAACAATCAAACCTAAGGGGAAAGAGAAATTCTAATAATTGTATTAGGGTTTAGAGGGAGAGTTGGGAGGTTGTTCTCAATTCTAGTGAGATTGTGAGAGAGGGATTGTAATCTTTTCATACTCATAATCTAGAGAAGGTATTTTTCTTCGCCATACTGAATTGTTCTTGTGTTTTGATTATCCTCTTCTCAACCCACCTTTTAGTAATTCCGCGACCAAAGGGTGCTCGCACGGCAACTCGTATCAAGTTGGTATCAGAGCATCAGATCCGGTGAAGGGGCATCCTGTGTATGGTCCTTACTCGGTCCTCATACAAGAAGCTTGGCGAGATCCTTATTTCATTGGAAGGAGTCCAGGATTTAAGGAAGGAGAAGATGGCTGAAGGAGATAATTCAGCGAGGATTGATGCATTAGAGAAGCAGATCGAGACGATAGGGTCGACGCTCACAAAACTCGTCGGTCTCATCCAAGGAGGGAACGAAAAGGGGGAATCTTCTTCTAGGTCTAAGAAGAAACCTATAGAGTCCGGTGGAGAGAGCGAGCTTTCAGGCTCCGACGAGGAGGACGAGACCGTCAAGACTGCACCGCATCAAGGGGGTAAGAATTCTTACCAGAATCTGAAGATTGATTTCAGAGTGGAGATTCCTATTTATGATGGGAGTGTTGACGTCGAGAGGCTTGATGACTGGATCGAGCGGATGGAGACGTATTTTACTCTTTATGGCTATTCATCAAAAGAGAAGATTGTGTTCGCGACTTTGAAGCTTTCAGGACACGTGTTGACGTGGTGGAAATCCTATTGCGGGATCAATCAAACCGTTCAAGAATACACTACGGATTTCCAGCAGCAGGCGATGGTCCTTAACATTGCGACAGAGGAATATTCCGTGTTCATGAAGTATATGGCGGGATTGAGCGATTACATCTGAAAGGAGATGAGGTTATTCACGGTCGAGACTATTGCAGATTCGAGCGTGAAGGCCATTGCCATTAAAGGCAAGCAAAAGAAGAGCAACGAAGCAAAGGGGGATGCAAAGCAAGTTGGAGGCGAGTCTAGTGGTTCTCAGTTTAAGGAGGAGAAGAAGAAGGGTGATCCAGGGAAAACAGGGCTGATTTGTAGTCACTGCGAGAAGACAGGGCATGAAGCTGATCGGTGCTGGGAGAAGTATCCTCATCTCAAGCCAAGAGGGTTGAAGAAGAAGGAGGAGAAAAAGGCATACATGATAGCTCAAGGTCCGAAAGAAGTCCCGGGGATGACAGAGCCTAATAGCAGTCTTAATCTTATGACGGGGAAACAGGCCACGAAAGAGGACGACGACCCGAGAGAGCAGCTCTTTGTTCTTAAGTTGCAAGTGAAGACCAGTTTGGTTGATGCCATAGTCGATCCGGGTAGTGAGAAGAATTTGATATCCGAAGCCTTGGTTCAGAAGCTGGGTCTGAAGACGGTTAAGCATCCGAAGCCCTATCCATTGGGGTAGATTTAGAAGGAGGAAAAGCTAAGTGTAGTTGATCAATGCACTGTAAGATTTGCACTCCATGAGTCGTATATTGACGAGGTCACATGCGACGTAGTTCCATTGGATGTTTGTCAGATTATACTGGGCAATCCGTACTTATGGGATAGATATGCGATCTACGAGAGGCGGGCTCAGAAGTATATATTCACCAAAGGTGGTGAAAGGTTCATATTTCGTTCGGCATCTCTTCCGAGGGAGATAAGCTTGGGAACGGTGACGCGAGCGAAGAGGTTAGTGAATGCAAGTAAGAAGTTTGCCTCGTTGTGCATTAGACTTCCAGAAAAGCCATAGATTAAGGATTGCAACTTGGAGCGAGAGGTGACTACAACGAGACGCGGGATGAATGAGTTATTTCCAATCGGACGTCGAGATCAGATTCCTAGCAAGGCCAGGTGGTTCAGAAGAGGAGGAGGGGCTCGCGAGTTCCCTCAGTTTCAGTTCTAACTTGAACGGGACTTCAAGTTCCTAAAGGGGGGGACCCATGATACGGGTGTATCTTCTCTTCAGGAGCTTAGCGATCCTCATGGGAGCTTGAGGATAGGAGATTCTCATATCTTGGGAATCTGAGCATGGATGGAGCCAAAGAAGACGGTGGAAGAAGTCAGCAGAAGTGAAACGTGCAAAAGAACAGGGTAACTGGCAGATCTCTGGCCGGTCGACCGCAGCACACATGCCGGTCGACCGGAAAACCTACACGATGCAGGGTTTGAGAAAATTCTCTGGCCGGTCGACCGGACCAAGCCTGGCGGTCGACCGGATCGCGATTTCTGGGTTTCCTCACTAGTAGAAAATCGAGTATCCTAGACGGAATATGCTAGACGGAAAATTTTCCGTCTAGTTTGTTATTAAACTAGACGGAAATTTTCCGTCTAGAATATTCCGTCTAGGATAAACATCCTAGACGGAAATTTCCGTCTAGGATAGTATTCTAGACGGTTTTTCTTTTTTTTTAATTTTTTTAAAAATAGCCAGGTATCCTAGACGGAAATTTCCGTCTAGGATACATCCTAGACGGAAATTTTCTTCTAGGATATTAGGGCCCGTATAAAAAAAATAAAAACATCAATTTTCCCCCCAAAATCGAAATTCCCCCGCCCCCAAATTTTCGCCCAAAATCGAAATAAGAAGCCCTCCCCGTAATTCTAACTCCTCCGTTCTCTCTCTCTCTCATAAATGGAGCTCCTTCGGTCTCATCTCTCTAGGGTTTGAATCCCCGAACCCACGAACCGAATCTACAAGCACGAGTGCTGCATCTCCTTCGACACCCACGAACCATGTCGTCATTGTCTTCATTCGACCAAGACGATGAATCCTTCGAGCACACTCTGCTGGTGGTCCGAGAGGTCTCATTCTTCAAGATCCCGCCTCGATCGAGCAGCGGCGGTTACAAGTGCGGCGAGTGGCTCCGAGTTTTGTGGGTTTTTAAGTGAGGGAAATCTTCCTCTTGTCCAGTTTCATTTTGACCTGTAAATTTGTGATTTTTATGTAGTTTTTGAAAAAAATTGTGCAGTTTTGTGGGTCTCTACGAAAGCAAGGAGGTGGAATCGGTGTGTTTGGATGACGCCGCGAGGAGGTTGGGGGTGGAGAGGCGGCGGATCTATGATATCGTCAATGTATTGGAGAGTGTTGGGGTAAGAATAATTCTTTATTTTTTTGGATTTTTTTCTAAATCCATATTTTGCCCTGAATTGTTTTAAAACCCGCACACTGCTAAAATCATTCACACCCAAAACATCCAAGCTGCTTTAATTTTTTAATTCAGATTTGGTAGGTGCTACAATTCAATCTAGGCTGCTTTAGTGTTTGTTAATCTTCCCGCCGTCAATCATCGCCTCAAGGTATTTGGAATTTGGTTATTGATTTGAGTTTCACATTCGATTTTGCAGCTGAACACTATTATGACAGTCCAAAGTTGTTCTATGGGATTTGATGCCGATTTGTGTAGAATTTTCTACCCGATGTGCGCATTAGGATTTACGATGACCAGTCATATTACTAATTTAGTATGCTTGGTTCGAAGTCTTAAAGATCTGATCTTGCGATGCAACTGTTAGGTTAGATGTAATGGGATTTGGAATTAAGTAGCGGTTAGCATGATTCATTACTATACTGGTTCTATTGCTGCAATTTCACTTTAGGGCGATTAAATTTTTATTGTTACTCAAGTTTCAAGGACTTTGGTACTTGAACTCATATTAGTGTTCTACTGTGTGCTGACTGATAGAGCAGGAGAGGAAGAGAATAGGTGTATATGTGCTTTCTAAAAATTGAAATAGAAATTATCCAACTTGCTATTTTACTGTATGATGAATACTATACACTCAATACGTGCTTTCTAAAAATAATTTGATCCACAAGAAATCTGGCTCCTTATCTTGTCTTGGAAGTATTAGCATCACCAAGTTGCTGTGGTTGACAGGTATGGAAGGAGGATTTGACAGTGAAGAACCTGATTATGAAGAAACTCACAGTATTGTGATTTTACCTGACTATATTTCTCTTCCATTTTCATCTGTGGAACTGCCTGAGAACCTCTGGCTTAATTTAACTGATGGCATGATCTTTTGCACGAATGTCAAGTATGATCTGTGCTTCCTGTGATTCAATTTTATATCTTACATTCTAAGCTGGGATACTAACATATTATACTTTTTTTTCCTAGACAGAATATTCTATGGGATTGGACGTGATCGAGACTTACGTGTTTTGGAACTACCAAGAGCCTGTAAAAGGGCAGGTATGAATCTTTTATAAGTTCTATGCTAAAATTAAGTGGAGTTATAATTTATAAATATTTATAAGTTATATGCCTGAGTTGCATGAAATAGAAGTTATAACTTATAAATATTTAATTTTAGCATATACCAGAACTTAAGTTCTATGCTAAATATTTGAAGAGTTGAAATTGTGATGTTTTGTTTTTTGGGTGTAGGATGGAGTAGTGTTCTGGTCGTCAGATCTGATGCTAGGCAGCGAGGATGCAGCTTGATTAGCAACTCAGTTGCAGTTTAGTTCTTAAATTTTTGTTGTTTTTTGTGTTTTTTTATTTTTATTGAGGTTTTTGTAGTAATTTGTACTCATGCAAAGATTCCATTCTTGTAGTTAATTATATGAATTATATGATCACTTACATATATTCAATTCTACCATGTATTTGGTTGCATAAATTGCTTTGTTATTCATGTTGACATATGGTAATTTGTTTATGGATTTTGGGCACATTGTTTACCTTACAAAGATGATCTTGGTGTATTGTACATGTTTCTTAAAATGGATGAAGGATTAGCCTGGATACCAAGAAAGCACAAAAAAAAAAAAAACACTGTAGCATAGTATCCTAGACGGAAATTCCGTCTAGGATGCTAAAATTCCGTCTAGAATGTTTTTTTAAATACAAAAAATTTAAAAAAATAAAAAACGGAAATTCCGTCTAGTATGGGTATCCTAGACGGAAATTTCCGTCTAGGATACCTATTCTAGATGGAATTTTTTTCCGTCTAGAATGAAGTATTCTAGACGGAAATTTCCGTCTAGGATACTCCGTCTAGGATGTAATCTAGACGGTTTTGAATTCCGTCTAGAATACTCCGTCTAGGATGTATTCTAGACGGAATTTCCGTCTAGAATACAATATCCTAGACGGAAACTTCCTAGACGGGTATTCTAGACGAAATTCCGTCTAGAATACTCATTCTAGACGGAATTTTGATTTTCCTAGACGGAATTTTCCGTCTAGGATGTGTAATTTTTTACTAGTGCCTGTTTCATTTTGGATTCTGTTTTGACAGGGATTCCTGATTCTTTTGGGCTTGTTTATTTACAAGATTGCCATCCACGTTTGCACATCTATAAATAGGATTGTTTTAGGGTTCTAAACAATCAGACCTAAGGGGAAAGAGAAATTCTAATAATTGTATTAGGGTTTAGAGGGAGAGTTGGGAGATTGTTCTCAATTCTAGTGAGATTGTGAGAGAGGGATTGTAATCTTTTCATACTCATAATCTAGAGAAGGTATTTTTCTTCGCCATACTGAATTGTTCTTGTGTTTTGGTCATCCTCTTCTCAACCCACCTTTTGGTAATTCCGCGACCAAAGGGTGCTCGCACGCCAACTCGTATCACTGTCATAATATGACATGCAATTTATGCCCTAGAAGGCTGTCAAAGGTTAAGCTCTGGCAGATTTCTTAGCCGATCATCCGATTTCTGAATCATCTAAATTATATGAAGATTTACCAGATGAAGTTGCCGAAGCTTGTATAACTCAAGAAGTTATATAGGTATGGAATGTTAGATATAGGTGCCCTGCAGGCAATAATTGTATATTATAACAGGACCTATATGAATATAACATCCTTGATCAAAATAATAGTATGCTATTTTGGTTAGATTTATCTGGTATTTTAATACAGATAAAGTGCTTAGAATTATACTAGAATATTAGACATTTCGGATATAATCGTAATGAAGAGATCTGATTTATCGCTAACGTATATTCTAAAATGTTCCTAGTCGATGAAGTATTAAAATGGGACATCATCACTTTGATAAGACTAGTGTATACTCTATTTCTCCTTTGGAAGGACGATGATCCATCTCTTAGATCATTGATGTAAGACATCAAGATACAGTATACAGGTAACTCATTACTGAATGAGTTGACTGAACGACTCATCGAGAATATCTAGTTGGTAATTATACTTAACTGTCAAATAGAAGTTCTCAAGTGATATAGTACACAGTAGTCTCATGACCTGAGGCATGAGTGCAATATCTTACATGTCAGTATAGGTGTACTTAGACTTTTACCTAACCACAGTTCTCATCGAGTTGTGCATAACGGTTCTTGTTGGGTACATCCCGAGGCATAAGTAGTTATTGAGATGCCAAGATGGGATTCGTCTCTCCCAGTATAGGGGGTTGATGTCATAAGATTGTTTGATATAACTATAACCTGGAAATCCTTGGCCGAGGTAAATAAGATAAACTGATTCTCACTTTGATCTTATAGGTTATGAGTTTAATATCAACAAACACTAATTGAGCAATTAGGGTTTGACAGTTTTTCGTTATGAGTTTAATATCAACAAACACTAATTGAGCAATTAGGGTTTGACAGTTTTTCATACCCTAGGCTTAATAGTTTGACATGGTTTGACGAAGAGACCGGACTGTACGGCATTATCACTGAGTAGTCCTAATAAAATTGTGTAAGCATCTTGCAGACATTTATCACAACTTATACCCGGGTAGTTTTCATGTGTAACTAGCACCTCTGTTGTACTTGTGGATATGATCCACTGCCGAGTCTTAAAGTTGGGCCCTAGAGTCACACCAAGCGCGTACTTGAATCCTATGAAATATAAATTTATAGAGTAATGTGTATGATTGATACAAATACATGATTTTCACCGAATACACATAAACGGTTATATGTATCGGTAAAATCAGAATGCTATGTGCTTAAGAAATGAATTCCAGTATTTTTCCCATAAAGTTAACTTTTAGTCAACTTGTTGACCTTTAGGTCAACAGTTGATTTTTGGTCAACTCATTGATTTTTTGGTCATATGATGACTTATTAATTAATGATTGGAAAATTATGAAATACCGTATTGATGTGGTATTTTCATTTATGAAATACGAACTTCATTATACCTTGATTAATGAGTCATGAGATGAGTCATTAAGGTGGTATGGTTTGGGAACATGGTTTTAGCACATAGTTTTGATTCTTCATGATTCATTGCATGACTCATGAGATGAGTCATTGCATGAATCATGAAAGAATCATTATTTTGATGACTCATGGTGTGACTCATAGGATGAGTCATTCATGTCATGACATATTCTTCCTCTATAAATATGAGCTCTCTTTCTTCTTTCATGGTTAATGGAAAAATGAAATAAAGGGTTTATTCATAGTTGCTTTCCATAAAAGAAAAAGAAGAGAGATCTACCTCTTACTAAACTCTAGCAATCTTTGAGTAAGAGGAAGTAGTAGGATTTTTAAAGTACCCCGGGGTGGATATCTTGCCTTGTGTCTCAAGAAGACTCCGATTTTATCAAGCTCACTTGAAGACTTGAAGATCCACTACGAGGAGATTTACTACTACAAGGAGCAAGAGTTAGGGGTTGTTCGATCTTCCATCGAATCACGCTTCAAAAGTATGACTTTATAACCCTTGTATGCTCTCTTTAATATAGGGATTATGTTAGATTTAATTAGGATGGTCCTATTATGTATTTCATGCTCTCTACATGCTTAGAATAATTATACATACAGTATTCAGCTGCGTAATTTGCATGTAATTAGCATGAATTTCCTTCATGGAAGTTGTTCTTTGACGGCGCATCCAGGGCAAACCCTAATGGAGGAATCACCGCTAGCGTGGGGGTGTTACTTATATCCCTAGGCGGTCATGTAATTCCAAGAGGGTTCTCTCCAATCGAGCCATGCACCAACAATGTAGCGGAGTATAACGCTTTGCTACTAGGGATGTAGTTAGCCGAAGAGCTCAACATTTGACACCTTGAGGCTTATGGTGATTCTTAGCCGAGGAGAATATGGAGTACGTAATGAGGACTTAGTCCCACACCACTTCGCCGTGCTAGAGCTAGCTCAGAAGTTTAAGGACTTCTTCATTGAATACATCTCGTGAGCCCAAAATACATATGCAAATGCTTTAGCTTTGTTGACAACTTCATTGGCATTACCGTCAAGAGCTGAGACGATGATATTCATTATGAGCCGTGACTTGTACCACCCAAAATTTCCCTTAGAACACTGCTCAAATGAGAACAGCAACAATTGTTCGTGCAACTTTAATTGAGTTGGAACCAAGAGATTGGCGATTCCTGTATATTGACTATGTCTTGTATGGGATATTACCTGATGATGCTAAAGAGGTGGCCGCCATCAAACAGAAGGCTCCCTGATTCTATTACGACATGGTCTCTCAAACCTTTTACTGCAAATCATATGATGTAGTCTTACTTCATTGCCTTTCCAGAAGAGAAGCATATGAGGCTCTCAAGGAAGCTCATGATGGGATGTGTGGAGCTCATCAACCCGGAGCTAAATTAGGAGGCCGTCTTCGACGAATTAGCTATTATTGGCCAAACATGTTTTTAGATGCCGTTGACTACACTAAACGTTGTCATGCATACCAAATCCACGGTGACTTCATTCATCAGGCACTAGGGAGCCTGCACCCAACATCAGCATCTTGGCTATTTGAGATGTGGGGAATGGATATTGTTGAACCCATCACTCTGCCAAAGGCCAAAGGATATTAGTTCATCTCGGCAGTGACCGATTACTTTTTCAAGTGGACGAAGGCAATTCCGTTAAAAGAAGTCAAAGCTTCAAACATGATCAATTTCATCAAACATCACGTCATCTACCATTTTTGTGTATCGAGACGAATAGTCCATGACAATGGAACTCAGTTCGTCAAACATTGTTTTCAAAGATTCTGCGACAAGTTCAAGATCCAAAGTGTTGCATCGACGGCATACTATTCGCCAGCCAATGGCCTTACAAAAGCGTTCAACAAGACTATTGTGAAGCTTCTCAAGAAGTTTGTCTCTAAGAGCTGTCACGATTGGGGTGAAAAACTTGATGAATGTTTGTGGGCCTACCATACAACAGTGAAGACCCCCTACTAAAGCTACCCTATTCTCTTTGGTATATGGCTACAAAGCTGTATTACCATTAAAAATTCAGATCCCATCTCTGAGGGTCACCCTCGCGACCAGGATGACAGATGAAGAACAACATCAATTACATCTTCAAGAACATGAAGTATTGGATGACAGGTGACTTCAGGCTCAGCAACAGATCGAGTTGTATTAAGCTCGAATCTCCAAAGCCTACAACAATAAAGTCAAAGAGTGCATCTTCAAGAAAGGTGATTTGGTCCTAGCTGTTAGACGACCCATGGTGATGATGCACAAGACCAAGGGGAAATTTAATCCCAAGTAAGAAGGATCCTTTGTAATAGAATCAGTTTATTCGAATGGAGTATACCGTCTCATCAACCAGAAAGCCAACAGACTCATGTTGCCTATTAATGGTAAATTTCTCAAGAAATATTACCCGTAGCCCATGAAGCTCCCTTTTCCTAATCACCGGCCAAGTCTGAGATGATGAATCAACTTGCCCAAGACTAAGGGTTGGTTATTTAGGATTCATTGAATAGAGAGTAACAAATCATGTTAATTTTCCCCAGCAAGTCTAAGATGAAACATCAATTTTATTTAGACTGGGGGTTGGTTACTCAGGATTCATTTTAAAAGGAGAGTAATAAAATGTTCACTTTGTATATCGTCAAGTTAATATTACTCCTCTGACGGTTGAAATTTTCTAGAGTTATTCTAAGTAATAATAAAGAGAACTTCTAATTTATGCTAAGTTAACATTACACCTATAACATTTTCAATATTTTCATTGTCTCAAATCAAAGCATAACAAGGAAAAGGCAATGAAATGCATTATGATATCACTTTCATTCAACATAGTTAATCTGATACAGAGTGATAATACTTAGCATGAAAATGATACAAAACAAAAAAAATTCCTATCCCTAGCTAAAAGCAATATAAGATTCAAGCGCCAGGGCTCATCAATTTGAGGGATCTGAGCTTGGACTTAAGTGCAGACATCCTCGTCTTATGGGCTGTTCGAACTCATTCAGCCACTTTGTTCCTGAGTTCTTTATTAGTAGGACCAGTGGTAGAAGTGGTTAGTTCAGCCTGGAGTTGATCACGCTGCTTATGTAAAATCATGATTTGGGTCTCTATTTTAGATAAGCTCCTGCAAAGGGATTCTCTATGATGCACTTTTGAGATGCGAGCCATAGAAAGGGCTTGCTGCACTTCAGATTCTAAATCGGTGCGCTGTAAATCTACAAAGGCCCTCAATTCCGCTTCCAAGAGGATAATGCTCTCTCTGCAACGTTTAGTCCATTGCACATCGCCCAAGCTCTTGATGCTGTCTAGGCAGCTAGTCAGGAAAGGCTCGAAATCCTCAAAAGCAATTTGTCTAAGGCTAACGACATCGATTGTTAATTTCATTGAACTCTCTAGCTTTTTGATGAGTTTCCTTAGGATTTTTGAACTCAGAGGAGGGGAAACCGGGTAGACTAAACCTACAAATTCAGTGGGAGAAGATCCAGAAACAGCTTCAGAAGGAAATTTTTCTTGCGGATCCTGTCTTATGGTCATCCCATCAAAAGGTCCCTTCAAGGGGACATATTCTGAATCACCGACACTCAACTTCTCTTTAGCTTCCACATCCTCAGGAACAGAAGGAGTCTATTGAAGAACTTTATCTCCTTTATCATCTGGGTGCGTGATAGGTGTAGACTTCATCGCGTCCCTCATCAGCTTTGCCTTCTTGGAGTTTTTAGCTACAACGGGCCTTCTTTTATGAACCCTTCTCTCATATTCGCCCTCCTCCCCAGCAGTAAGGGCCTACTTCTTCGACGATCTTAATGAGAGAGGTTCAAGGGTGGGTACTTCCTCAAGGATTTCTTCAGTCGCCTTCTCTTCGCAAGGCTCGGCAGTTGGTAGCTCTTCTTGGACCTTTTCAGCTATGGCTGCCTCCTGTTTGCAGGATAAATATTCTTTTATCACCGGCAGGCGAGTCCTTGTAAAACCTTTTCTGGACTCATAAAGTTCTCGGATTTCATAAAACCAATCATGAAAATCTGAGAAGCCTCATAAAACCAGTCGTGAAAATCTGAAACAGCAGAGTATCTGGGTGGCGAGTTGGGCAAGGTGAATTAAGCATTGGTCCCTCCAGTAGAGAAGAAATATCGTGCACGTGCACTCTCGTACAAATTCCTGACTTGAGCTAACTTTGGGTTAGGGTTACCAACATAAAGTTGGTCATATCCGAACTACCTAGCGAACCGAGAAGGCATGTAAGGTTCGATGATGTACTTCTCCCTCACGCGGAAGACTAAGTAATCCACTCTAATTGAGAGGAGCCACCTGAAGATTCCCTCCTCCAGAGATGAGAATCTCTCAAAACCCACATCTGTAAAGCTTGTACCCTCCTCTTCAACCCCATCAAAGTCGGGAGAGCAACAAAAATTTTTATAGTTGTCCCTTTAGGACAAGAGTTGTCGAGCCCGGACTATGTAAATGTTGATCCACGTGGCTGACTCGAGCCTCTGCACAAATGGAACAGAAGTCTTACTATCATTCGCAATCCCTATCATCAATGAAGGGCAATGCAACATGAACCAAGCCCCCAAGTATGTATACGGCACTGGTACATGAGGTTGGGGAGTTTTGTAAACTTTAGTTATTGGTGCATCTGGTTCTATTGTCTCTTCCTGCACAATTCAATCAGTTTAAGGTCAGTTATAACTGGTGCATCTGGTTCTATTGTCTCTTCCTGCACAATTCAATCAGTTTAAGGTCAGTTATAACTGCCAAAAGGAGAAATGGACTCTAAATGAGCTCATTTCATACTGTGTGTAAGAAGAAGATAGGTTGAAGCAAGATCAGACTGGAAGTGCTCATTTGGTCTATGCCTCTAAGGATAAGGGTAAAAATAATAATCATAATAAAGCTGCTAAGGGTCCAGTTCAGAAGAAACAACATAAGGATAATCAGGTTTGTTTCTTCTATAAAAAGCCTGGACACGTAAAGAAGGATTGTACCAAATATCACGCCTGGCGTGCTAATAAGGGTACGTTCTTTACTTTGGTCTGTTTTGTGATTAATTTAGCTTCAGTACCTAAGAACACTTGGTGGTTAGACTCTAGTGCTACTACTCACATAAGTGTTTCTATGCATGGTTGCCTGAGCTACCGAAAGCCAAGTGATGTTGAAAGACACATCTTTGTGGTCGACGGTCAATCGGTAGATGTGGATGCAATTGGGCATTTTAGGTTGCTATTAGGAACTAGTTCTTATTTGGACTAAAAAGATACTTTTGTAGTACCGTCTTTCAGACGGAATTTGATTTCTATTTCTATATTGGACAAATCAGGTTATTCTTGTTCATTTGGAAATAATCAATTCAGTTTATCTTTTAATTCAAATGTTTTGGGAACTAGTTACTTTAGTACTTATGATAACCTATATTTGCTTGATACAATTGCTTCTTATAATGAAACTTCACATGTGGAATCACGTGGTACTAAGCGTAAATTAAATAAAGAAAATTTGGCGACATTATGGCATATGATTTTTATAGACCTAGAAAAAATTATGATAGAGTGCCTAAAGAGGTAATGTGGTGGGGTTTTGGAAAACAAACATGTGTCTAGTCTTATTTATTGATGTGATTAAAGAGATAGAGTAACAATTAGAGTAAAAGCTAATGAAGGAGAAATTAAACCATTTTCTATTACCATATGTTTACACTAAGGGTTAGACTTAAGTCCTTATCTTTTTACATTAGTTATTGATTAACATACTAGGCACATTCAGAATGAAATCCCATGGTGTATATTATTTAGAGATGATATATATAGTACTAGTTCACAGAGTTAGAAGAGGTATAATTTCTAAAGTAGAAAGGTCAAGATAAGCTCTTGAATCTAAAAGTTTTAGAATTAATAGAATAAAAATAGAATATATGGATTGCATTTTTAGTAAAACTAAGAAAAAAAGAGCCTATACTATATATTAATGGAAAAAAATCTAAAAATAATTACTTTTGGTATTTAGAATCAAATATTTTGCATGATGGTGAGATTAAGGATGATGTTGCCTATCGATTCAAATCGAGATGGTTAAAATGGAGGAGTGCTTCAAATTAAAGTCACATGTGATCATAGAATACTAATGAAACTAAAAGAAAAATTCTATAGAACGGTTATAAGACCAACAATGCTTTATGGGTAAGAGCGTTGGGCAATTAAAAAATAACATGTGTAAAAAATGAGTATAACAAAAATGAGAATGTTGCCCAACGTTTAGATAGATGAAAAGCATCGGTCCAAAATAGATTACCAAGCTGATAAAGATAAGACAACAGCTTTTATGCACTGACTGAATCTTGATCACATTTTGAGTGAACTATCTCCGTAAAAATCTCCCTCACGTTCCCCTAATTGATGATAAGGTTGTTGAAAGATCTTCTACACCTTAAGTCGTAATTTTACTAGGATTCTATTAGATTAAAAGGCTAATTTAGGAAAAATCAAATATGAAACGTAACAAAATTCATGTTCGGTTAAAACTTTCCAAATTGCCACCACGTCCTGTTCTTTATCTCATGTCAGAGATTAAAAAAAATTTTGCTTCGATTTTAATTCGTCCTAACTTTAGTTACTTAAGCTATAGATCTTTTTATTTTTTATGTCCTCTAGAAATTGAACGACTTAATCTACCCTTTTTCTTTTCTTTCCTCCTTTAAACTGCTCTACTATTTGTACTTTGTGTACGGAATTTTTTATAGTTTCTAGTCTTCCAAAAATTATTCGGAGGTACAAGTGAACCGGCGGTTCTGGGAGAGAGAAACAAATTATTAGAGGAGTAATTTGGAGAGATAAAATTCCCCTTCTTTTATTTTAACTCCTATTTGATTTTTTATTAATATTATAATTCAAAAAAATATGATTATCAGTGCACTAAAGCAGAACTCCAAAGATATAGGCGAAAACAAATGTCACGACTTATGGACTTGGGGAATAATACATGGAAAATTTGAAGTCATAACCTCGTATTGGTCTCAAACCACTTCCATCCATCCATCCATCGTGAAAAGAGGAGGAGATCCACTTGCAGCGGAGCACGTTGTCGTCTGATAATTCAAATTTGTAGAGATTGCTAGAGTATGGGTACGTGGTTCATGGTTATGCTCTGAAATAAAGATCCGGATTCTCTACAATCTTAGTTGTAGATAAAGCTTACATTTAGTTATGCAGATTAGTATTATTTGTGAATCTCAATTGGCCCCATAATTAAATATGTTTAAATAAATTAAATAATTAGTATCATTCATGATGTCCAATGAATAAGAAAATTTGGTTAGTGAATTATAGAGTTTCTCTACATCTAAGAATGTAGAGGACATCTACACTTGAAATAAGCAGTGAATGGTTGTAGAATGAAGAGATCGCAAAATGCTCCTCTATATGCAATAACACAAGTTAATATAACTAGAAGCATAACCCTCTAATTTAAATCTAGTTCTAAAAATGATATTTCAATGAAAGAATAAATAGGGAACCGTGGGTGACCCGGATTGTTAAGATGTTTCAATATGACTCCCAAAGTTTTATGTTCGATTCTCATATAAAAATAAAAACAAAAAATAATAAAATTAAAGAATAAAGAATCGATTGGAAAGAGCATAGTCATAGGTGTTATGGGGGGAAATGTAGAAGATGCACTAAAAATTACACTACAAACAACCCCTTAAAATAATAATATTGAAAACATTCCCATAAGAAATTTAAAATTACAAACATCTTTTAAAATTCTGAATAGGCACTACAACAAATTGCACTTTTCTCAACGCTTATTCCCGACGCATGGTTAAATACGTCGCCAAAAATTATGTTTTTCCTGACGATTTTAGTTAGCATCGGCAAAACATATATTTTTCCCCACGTTTATAATTAGCGTTGCTAAAAGTGTATATTATTAGTGACGTTTTAACTTAGCATCGGTAAAAATGTATATTTTTAGTGACGTTTTAACTTAGCGTCGGTAAAAGTGTAAGGATTTCACAACGTTTTTCATTTTCATCGGTAAAAACATATATTTTTAGCGACGTTTTAGGGCTGCGTCGCTAATAGTGTGCATATATCGTGACGAGATAGGTTAGCATCGCTAAAAGTCTATTTTTAACGACGCTTTTATTGATCTGCGTCGCCAAAACATTTGGAACAAAATTTCCCCCATTATTTAAACAAAAAAGAGGAAAAAACCCTAAACCCCTCGCTCTCTCTCTCTCTCTCTATCTCTCATCAGAAAACAGGTCCAAATCCCCCAAACCCCCCAAATCCCTCGCTCTCTCTCTTTCATCAGAAAATCACCCCAAATCCCCCGCGCGCTCTCTCTCATCAGAAAATTGCCCCAAATCCCCCAAAACACCCTAAATCCCTCGTGTGTTGTCAGGGACGGGGGATCAATCTGGAGAACAAGCCTGAGAAGTTGAACCTGTCAATTGCGCTGGAGCTCGAAGTGTTAGATCAATCCTCCAGTGTGTTAGTTCTGTCCACTATCATGTTAGCTCTATCCACTATCATTTCTAGTTCAGCTGAAGATATAGAAGCTTGGAGAACTGATACGCAAAGCTGAGGGGTGTGACTTGCAAGAACTTTGAAAGAAAATGGGTCCTATAGTAAATGTTCCAGCTCAGTTACAAACTGTTAACTACTTTCTGTTTTCTGTTATTTCTGTAAATCTTGTGTACGTTATTGTTTGTGCACGTTTCTTGAGTTGAGAACTGAGTTGTATAAATAGCAAATTGTAAAGATCATTAGCTATTGTTTGTGCACGTTTCTTGAGTTGAGAACTGAGTTGTATAAATAGCAAATTGTAAAGATCATTAGCTATGAATGAAATAAGCTGTTTTCTCTCAATTCTCATTCCTTGTTTCTCAATTCTCTCTTACTCTCTGTCTCTCAACTCTCTCTCTCACTTCCTGTCTACATCTTCTCCTCAATTTTCCTTCTCTATTTTCTCTTAGGTATCACCATAGCCACAGCCATGGCCAGAAATGAAGCTGGAAGGTTCAACAGGGAATTTCGATCCTCACAATTGGTATCAGAGCATGATCGATCCTTATCCGAGCTTGATGGATCCAAAAATCGATGAGGGCAGCCATGGATGAGTTTTCTTCTCAATTTCAGATTTTTGTTCAAGAAATCAAGAACTCCAGGAGCTCCAAGAATCCAAGCCCATCACTCGACAAGATGTCAGACCAATCCAAAGTTCTTCAGAAGGATCCAGATCAGGATTCTCCACCTAATCGAATCCTCTTCGTCACCATTCACACAATGCTCTATCCTATAACTGAGGAAGTATTGCATCAAGTGTTTTCTCCATATGGGTTTGTAGAGAAAATCATCATCCTTCAGAAGTTAGCTGGCTTTCAAGCTCTTATCCAATTCCAATCACGGCAAAATGCGGTGGACGCAATGAATTCTCTACAAGGGCGCAACATTTATGATGGTTGTTGTCGATTAGCCATACAAATTTCCAAGGATCTTGGCCAAGAAATCTTGGGATCGGGGCCGAGGGATGATCGTCGGATCTATTCTAAGAACATTTATGTTGCTTCCCCAGCCTCTGTTGAGAATCCTTCAAACTTTGCAAGAAACAAAGGAAGACGGCCACCTGGGTCAAAGGCAAGTGCGGAGAGTACTGATGTTGATGCAATAGCTCAGCCACCTGTTTCTGCATCTGCACAGAAAGATCATTCAGGAAGCAGTGAGACCCATGATCAAGCGATCAAAGAGAATGTTACTGAGAAGCAACCCGAAGATGCTGATGATGGTGACGGACCTGCAAATGTGACAAGTGAGGTAGAAATTTCTCAGAGCAAGAAGGTGGAAGGCAGTTCGAGTACAACATCAAAACAATCCAAATCTCAAGCACAATCTAAAAGTGGCAAGGATTCAAGCAGCAAAGATGTTTCAAGACCTAGAGGTGGACTGCAAAACAGAGCTTTCAATCTTGGAAAATTATCCTTCAATGATACTTCTGGTACTTCAAAGAAATCAAGAGAGGACAGGGAAATACCAAGGGCAGGAGCTAAAGAACCAAGCAAGAGAAAGCCAAAACTCAAGAACCCGTCTTGGCCAATCTCAAGCAAGAGAAAGCCAAAGCTCAAGAACCCGCCATGGCCAATATCAAGCAAGAGAAATCCCTCAAGCAAGAGAAAGCCAAAACTCAAGAAACCACCATGGCCAATTGTAGGGTGTAAATTTTGATCTCCCGAAAACAGGGAACTTTGTTTGTATTGATAAGAAGGCTTATTACAAACTAATAAATCAAATGTTTATAACAGAAGCAGAGGGAAGGCCCTCCTTGTTTAACGTGGGTTCCTCGGTGGCGATAGGACGCCTCGCTCGGTGCTCGTGCCGAGTCTGCTTCCCTTGGACGATCCGATCGAAGTTGCTGCCGGAGCTTCTGCTCTCTAATGAGGGAGCCTTTGGCAAAGGTCCAGGTTTAACCTTTGAGAGATTAGCCAGCAGAATATGCAACAGCCAATCCCCTTTCATGCTGGCTGAAGATGGGTTTTAATAGGCAAGGGATAACATGGGCCATCCCTTGATTCATGGGATTTGACCACGTGAGGGAGACAGCTTGACTGCTCCTTGAATTATGGGATGTGACCACACGTCGTTCAGAGATATCCTGATGTTCACCTGCAACAGGAGCGGTCATTCGAGGAGCCATGTTTTACATCACGTCACTTAGGAATGGGAAAGCCCCTCCTCCTATGCGTGACAACGGCTATCAGGTACTCGAGTGGACATGGCCAACTCGCTGAGCGCCGGCGGCTCTCCCTTCTACTTGGACAAGTGAGGTAAGCTGCATTTATGAGAGTGTAGGCTGTTTCGGCGCCTGTCCGCTCATTCGTACTGTGGACGGCCCTCTGACGGGCCTGGAGTATTGTGCCCCCTACCCTCACATCACGGAAAATAAGGGAGGTTTGTCCTCGCGAGCTTGGGACTGCAGGCAGAGCTGGGGATTGCAGGCAGACTTAGGGTCTGCAGGCGGATTTGAGACTGCAGGCAGAGCTGGGGATTGCAGGCAGACTTGGGGTCTGCAGGCGGATTTGAGACTGCAGGCAGACTTGGGTCTGCAGGCGGATTTGCGACTGCAGGCAGACTTGGGTCTGCAGGCGGATTTGCAACTACAGGCAGACTTGGGGACTGCAAACGAACCTGGGTCTGCAGGCGATCCTTAAGCCGTTAGGCGAGCTCTATAGCATGGATCGAAGAATAGGCCGTAACTTTCAAACCGTAAGTCAGAATTGGACGAATTATATATGAAAATCGCCTATCTCGATGAGATGGAGCCATCCGAACCGAGCCGAAGGCTTTGGTTCGCTTCCTCCGTTTTGCCAAATTCCTTACGGTTTGGGAGATATCTGCGTTTTCCCCTTTTTCTGCTATTTCGGGCGAGTTTTTAGCAGTTTTGTTCTGAACTTCTCTGATAAGGATTAAAGGCAATTTTTATTGCCTACACCAATCTCAAGCAAGAAGAAGAAGACTATGAAGATGAAGTTGTGTGCTTTGAACGGATCGCCGGAGGCTCAGGTTTTTTCAGCGGTACCTCTTGAGGAGATCTCGAGGGCCGAGCTTGAGGAAAAAGTTGGTGGTCAGATTTTTAGAATTGGTTCGTCCCAAGCAGATCAAAATCTCTTTCATGGAACAGGATTCTGGGAGCAAAACCAAATTGAATCTGGGAAACAAGATGGCTATAGGAGCACACAGTCACTTGGACATTCAGGAACACCTGAAACCAATTTGACCAGTTCACATAATTTTTTAGGCGATAATGGGAAGCAGGGAAGTCAGCCACTAGGTTCTGGTTATATTGTTGTTGGAACATTTCCTTCTTGGAATCACATGATGCAGACAAGCCAATACTCTGCACCGATCGATGCAAGAACTAAAAACATGATGCTGCCAGAAGGTATTCTTGAATCTTCTATGCTCAGGCCGATGGAACACGATTCAACACTTGATATTCGACAGTTCGTTTGGGCACCAGGACAGTTCGTTTGGGCACAAGCTGATGATGTTGGAAATAATGCAGAAGGTAGATCTACTAGACATCACATTCCTGACAGTGATTTGAGTTTGCAACTGGCAATGACTCGAAAATTTATGTTAGGTCCTCACATTCCTGAGAATTCAATTGAGTCACCAACTTATATCTCACAGCTTTCAAAAGTTCAAATGCAGAATATTTGTGATGTGAGTATTTGTGAAACCAGTCCAGATGCATTGTTAGAGCCTATGAAGGTGGAGGAATTTGTAAATTCTTTGAGCACAAAGAAAATTGCAATTAAGGCTCTACTACTCGATCAGGGTTGTATTCCAGGCATGGGAAACTGGGTTGCATATGAAGTGTTTTACCAGGCCTGAATTCATTCCTTACAAGTTGTTGCAGTTTTGTCGAAGGAAAGCTGTGAAACTTTACATCGATGCATCGATGTCAAGTTGGTTTCCGAGCTTTGCCACAGGAAAGGAGCTCTGGTTTGCATAGATAGTTGCATCAGTGGTCCTGAGGAATTTGTTTCAAAAGTCTGCCACTATCATCACACTATGGGTGGTGTTCTTGATCCTAATGCTGCATACATGATCTATCGAGGTATGAAGACGCTGCACCTTCGTGTACAGTATCCGAATGGTATAGCATTGAGGATGACCCAGTTTTTAGAGGAACAAGTTTTTAGAGGAACATTTGACCTTGAGACAAGGTCCAAATTAAGGGGAGGGAATTGTCAGGGACGGGGGATCAATCTGGAGAACAAGCCTGAGAAGTTGAACCTGTCAATTGCGCTGGAGCTCGAAGTGTTAGATCAATCCTCCAGTGTATTAGTTCTGTCCACTATCATGTTAGCTCTATCCACTATCATTTCTAGTTCAGCTGAAGATTTGGAAGCTTGGAGAACTGATACGCAAAGCTGAGGGGTGTGACTTGCAAGAACTTTGAAAGACAATGGGTCCTATAGTAAATGTTCCAGCTCAGTTACAAACTGTTAACTACTTTCTGTTTTCTGTTATTTCTGTAAATCTTGTGCACGTTACTGTTTGTGCACGTTTCTTGAGTTGAGAACTGAGTTGTATAAATAGCAAATTGTAAAGATCATTAGCTATTGTTTGTGCACGTTTCTTGAGTTGAGAACTGAGTTGTATAAATAGCAAATTGTAAAGATCATTAGCTATGAATGAAATAAGCTGTTTTCTCTCAATTCTCATTCCTTGTTTCTCAATTCTCTCTTACTCTCTGTCTCTCAACTCTCTCTCTCACTTCCTGCCTACATCTTCTCCTCAATTTTCCTTCTCTATTTTCTCTCAGGTATCACCATAGCCACAGCCATGGCCAGAAATGAAGCTGGAAGGTTCAACAGGGAATTTCGATCCTCACATGTGCCTTATCGGAGTTCGCAGCTACCATCGGAGTTAGCCGCTGCCGTCGAAGATCACTACCGCCATCTCATCGGAGTTTGCCATTACCATACTCAATCTCAGCGAATATTGCTATGCCAGCATCACCTCCTTTTCTGCGGAACAGATGAATTGATCTCAGAATCTCTAAACCCTAATATCGTTATTTCATTTAGGATTCTCTAATTGTCGCGATTCAATCCATTGTTTTCAATTTGTAGACCGAGAAGGAGTTCTTGAAGCAGCCAAAGGTGTTCCTTTGGTAATCACTCATCAAATTTTTTTCTTTCGTTAAAGATCTCCTTTACTTGTGTTAGTTTTGATTTTTTTATTTTTATAATGTTTTTCGATTTTTAGTTCGAAGAAATCTGGGAAGGGGAAGAGGCCTGGAAAGTGTGGGAACCAATTTTGGAAGAGCATTGGGCTTGGATTTAAGGTCCCGAGAGAAGCAATCGAAGGTTTGAGAGAAAATCTTATACGCTATTAGTTTGCGATTTGAGATATAGTGTTGTGATTTATCTAGTACTTTTGAAAAAAAAATTTCTCATTTCGAGTAGTACTGTTTGAATAATCTTGGTGCTTGATGGATATTATGCAAGTCTTTTACCGTCTTTTAGTGGTTCTAGCATAACTCGCCACTAAAGGCTATGTGCCAAATCTCTTGTAAACGCGCAATTGATTTTTCCAAGGTCAAACACTAGACTTATTAGTCTCGGACTTCTCTTGAATTTTTTTAATCTGCTGGAAACGATATAGTCTCTATTGAGGAAGATGAATGACTTGAAAGTTCTAACGGTTGGAGTTACTCTTGTGGGTTTATGTGCTTGATCTTGCGTTTAGGTTTAAGCCAAGGGAGAATTTTGTTAAATTACATTGGACTAATGATATGAGACTGATTAAAATCTTTTTTTTAAACCTGACATGTTCTCGTTTATGTTTGATTCTGAGCCTCTATGGGAATGGCTCTAGAGAGAGGGTCTTGGGTGGCGGGCCTTTGCTTCTTACCTGTCGATTCATTGATTTTTGACATTGATCAAGTTGAGTCTAATATTTTCGCTCACTAGATTTAGCTATCAAAGCTTCAATTAAATCTTTGGACCATGAAGGGATTGTCGCAAGTTGCCTGTGTAGTGGTGAGACCTATTTGCACAAACAAATTAATAACTGCTATAAAAGAAAGAATAGCTTATGCTAGAATCTTAGTTGAGGTTACAATGTCTTCTTCTTTGTGGATTCTGTAGAGTTTCAAGGATCCAAATAGAATTGTTATTAACAAGTCTATTAATTATGAACATAAACCAAAATGTTGCTTAGTTTGTAAGAAATTAGGTCATGAAGTTCATCAATGTTTCAAGAAGAAAGTTGTATGGGTGCCCAAATCAACTATTATTAGTGCTCCGACTAGCAATATTAGTGCTCCTATTGGAGTTGTTGGTGGGAATGTAGCTAGAAAGCAAGGAATTATTGTGGATAATCAAGCTCTGAATGCTTAGAATTATAACGAAAAGCAAAAAGCAAGGAATTGTTTTTCGTACTTAGATTGTTTGATTATCGTATTTGAATTATCTTTTAGGACGAGGTGATCACGCGAGAGTGCTTTAATTTTTGGTTGAAATAACGTGGTTAATGGGCACTATTACCGTTTTATTTGGGATTTAATTACGTGCGTGCATGTGCTTCGATTTATCATTCACCCCATCACCTTGATATATTGTTATCTAATATATCAACTTTGAAGTTACTAAAAGGTTACTGAAATTGAAGTTACTAAAAAGTTTTTCTTTTTATCTAATATATCAACTTTGATAGTAAATTTGTTGAGAGAATAGGACTGATTGAGCCAAGGGAACTAACACCATTCCAAAACAATCACATTCTGAAGTTAGAAGGTTCAAGTATGACTCTCTCGTTTACACCTTTATTAGTCAAATAACATATACAATATGTAGGTTCTCAAATCACTGTCATGTTACTTTTAGACAAGTTAGCAAGTAATTGTGATTATCAAACTTAGTTTAATTATTTATTACTTTCACACAAGTCAGCAAGTAACTTTGTCATGTTAATTTTTTATTTACTATTGCATATTCATTTGAGATGCTACTTTTTATTTTATGATAATAAATTAATGTGATATTATATTCACACCAACTGTAATCAGGTATGGATAAGATTTGGATGACACTGATTAGGGATAGATTAAGTCTGCGGTATCGGGCAGGAGTTGATGCTTTTATTGAATTTGCAAAAGTAAATGCAGGCGGCAGTAGCACGATTCGGTGTCCGTGTAACAAATCTTTATTGGCGTGAATTTGGTATTGTACAAGATCATTTGGTTCGATATGGGATTATGGTATCCTATAAATTTGGTTGCAACATGGAGAATGGCCTGATAATCAACATGGTGATTCCGGTGATGATAGGGATGAGAGCGAGGACGATAACAGAGATGAGTATCCAGAATTATTGGAAGACCATTGCAGAGGAACTTATAAGGATAATGATGATGTAGAAATGGATCATGATGTTCGAAACTTCAAAAAATTACTGGAAGCTTCCCAGCGTGAAATGTATCCTGGTTGCAAAAACTTTGCTTTGTTGGCATTTGCTGTCAAGATTCTTCATGTGAAAGTTAAGAATAGGTGGAGTAATAAGTCATTCGACATGGTTTTATAGATATTTAGGGACTTATTGCCAGAGGGTCATTTGGTTCCGGGGTCAATTTATGAAACGAAGAAGTTAATGTGTATCTAGGCATAGGATATGAGCATATCGATGCATGCCAACATGATTATGCACTACTTTGGAAGGAGAACGCGCACCAGATAAAGTGTCCTGTATGTGGGGAGTCTAGGTACAAGTTCATTGGTAGACAGAGTATGAAGATCCCTCGTAAGGTGTTGCGTTACTTTCTATTAACTCTGAGGTTGCGGAGGGTGTACATGTCCAGGAAAACGGCCTCAGAGATGAGATGGTATAGGGATAAATATGTAGATGATGGGATTGTGAGACATCCGGCTGACACTGAGGAGTGGAAGGAATTTGAACTTCATCGTCCAAAGTTTGCACAAGAGATCCGCAATGTAAGGCTGGGACTGGCCAGTGATGGGTTCAACCCTTTTGGGAATATGAGCAATGCATATAGTATGTGGCCAGTCATACTTATGCCTTACAACTTGCCACCCTAGTTGTGTATGAAAGAATCTTTTTTCATGATGTCCTTACTTATTCCTGGACCACATGCACCAGGGAACAACATCGATGTTTTCTTTAGGCCTTTGGTCGACGAGTTGAAGGAGTTGTGGGATAATAGGATAGTAACTTATGATGCCTCCAAAAAACAGATCTTTTGGATGCATGCGGCTATATTGTGGACCATTAATGACTTTCCTGCATATGATAACTTTTCTGGGTGGATAACTTTTCTGGGTGGAGTACAAAAGGCTATATGGCTTGTCCACCTTGCAATAATGATTCATTATCGCACCGATTGAGGAGTAAGATAGGATACTTCGGTCATCAACTTTACTTGCCTAGGAATCACACTATGAGGAGGAGTAAGGACTTTAACGGTAGGACTGAACATCATATGAAATATTTGGAGTTACCCATGGAAAAGGTACTTGAACAGTTGGATCAATTACCAAATGTTAATTTCGGAAAGCATCCTTTAAAGAGGAAAAGACCCTATGAATCTGAAGCCCTAAATTGGAAAAAGAAAAGTATCTTTTTCGAGCTACCGTACTGGAAAGAACTGAAGGTGCGACACAATTTGGATCACATGCACATCGAAAAGAATATATGTGAGGCAATCATTAGGACAATGTTGGGTATAGACGGGAAGAACAAGGACACGAATAAAGCTCACCTCGATTTGGAAGATATGAATATAAGGTCAAAATTACATTTAGAGAAACAACCAAATGGATCCATTCACAAGCCTATGGCAGCCTACACACTATCCCCAGAAGTTAGAGAGGGTTTTTGTGCATTCTTGGCATCGATTAAGTATCCTGATAGGTATGCAGCAAATTTGTCGAGGTGCATGAGCACTAGAGGCGGCAAATTGATGGGTCTGAAGAGCCATGATTATCATGTCCTTCTACAACGTCTTCTGCCAATTGGGATGAACGGATATGTTAACAAGGAAATTGGTACAACACTTTTTTAGTTGGGAAGCTTCTTTTTGGACCTTTGTTCTAAAACATTAAGGCACAATGATTTGGAAAAGTTAGATGAACGCATTGTCCATATACTTTGTAAACTGGAGAGGATTTTTCCACCAGTTTTTTCGATGTGATGGTCCATTTGGCTGTTCACTTGCCACATGAAGCCATGCTTTGCTGGTCCAGTGCAATATCGATGGATGTATCCGATCGAAATGTAGATGTTATAGGACCACATAATTAATTAGTTTCGTATTTATGCAACTGTATTACATATAAATCTTATTCTATTTTATGGTTCCTTTGAAGGTTTCTTGTAACACTAAAGGGGTACATTACCAATCGAGCCAGGCCAGAAGGTTCAATTGTAGAGGCTTACATTGCTAAAGAGTGTCTTACTTTTTGTTCAATGTATCTGAAAGAAGTTGTTCGAGAAGAACAAAATGTTGATTGTGGTATACTTGGTCCTGGATTGTCGGTTTTCACACAAAGTACTCGCCCCTTCGGACCAATCACAAGAGCTCCAGATGTGTCTCAGAAAGATTTGGATATGGCTCAGTGGTTTGTGTTGTATAATAACCCTGAATTGGAGCCGTTTCTAGAGTATGTATTAAGTTTTTTAAGTTTTAATCAATTGTATAGTTTTACTAGCCAATTGATTGACACCTCATCTATAGGGAACACAAGGCTACAATCCAAAATTTAAAAGGACATGACATTACTCAGATACAACGAAAAGAATTTTCAAAATGGTTCAAACAACATGTAAGTTACATGAAATACGCACAAGTCATTTTATTAATTAAATTTAAATTAACATTATTGAATACCTAATGTACTTGTAACATGTTTATGTAGATAAATCATTTGCGAACTATCGGGTCACCAAGGGCAACTGATGAATTGTGGTCATTAGAAAATAGTCCAGACATATAAGTTCATCTCTATGAGGGGTGCATTGTAATGGCATTCGGTTCCACACTAAAGATCGCGACAACCATCATAAGAGTCAAAATAGTGGTTTGGTTGTGGAAGGGGATCACGATGGAAAAAAGAATTAACTTTTACAGTTACTTATGCAAAGTCTAGGAGCTGAAATATTTGCATGGGGGTAAGATTGTTTTGTTCCAATGTGAGTGGTTCAACACTGACGGTAAAAATAGAATACATAAAGATACACATATCATAAGTATCGATGTTAGGGGTCGTTGGTATCAAAACGATCCTTTTGTGCTACCAGAGCATGTGAAGCAAGTATTTTACATTAATGATACCAAATTGGGTGCTCATTGGAAATTCATAGAACAGGTCCAGCATAGGAGTGTGTGGGATGTATCGGAACAAGTCCATGATGATATGCTTAACGATGCATTTCTACAAGATGAAACCACGGTCACTGTTCCAATTATCGTCAAGCCTACTACAAATTATCCTTATTATAGGGATGATATTGGTCCCGATATCATTCCCAGTGCTGACCTAAATACGGAGTATGGAGTTGACAATGATCAGCCAATGGAAGAGTATGGCGACGATGAAGAAGATAATCTGCATAATCAGTCTGACCTAGATATAGACCCTGATATGGATTATGATGTGTAGTATATGTTTTTGTTTCGTAAATGAACAAATATCAAGAAATAATATTCTTTGAAATCTACATAATTACATTCTATCATTTTGTATAATAGTTTAATGTTACAACCTGGCGTAATTTATATTTTCTAACATGTAATTTTTTTCATAGTTATCAAATATGCACAGTGGTAAAACATTATGGGTCAAACCAGAGTCCACACAAAAAATGACAGATATATGAGGCAAGAAGGAGGAAAACTATATATGAGAATATAGCGAGAATAAGAGCTTTGGGAATACCACCACTTTCACAAACATTTTTCAGGATGTTGCCAATGCATTAGAGGAAAAGTAAAGGCAGTAAAAAAAGGTTTGTAAGGATGATGATGAGTACCTACCGCCTATGGATGATAATTTGCTTAGCTCATCGAGTGAAGATGACAATGATGATTTAGTAGAGGTAATATCTATATGTGTATTGTCATTAATTGTTACTTGTAATTATTTATCCTTGTCATTACTTATTATTATTTGTTATTAATTTCTTTTCATTATGTGTACTACTAATTCATTGTACTCCATTATAACAGGTAACACGTATGGCTCCAGGATGCAAGTCCAAAAATATCATACAATTGACTTCTATGCCCGAGAGGAGGATCTTGGTTGCCTCGAACCAACCACCCCAGTGTACCCGTAGCGAGCTGCCCCACCCTAAGCCATCATCTATTGCCCAGCCCGACCAACTAGAAAGCCCTCAAACGATCGGAAGCAGCATAGGTAATAGTATATCATTATTTACATATCAAATTCACCTTTCCTTTATATTAGATATAAAATTTAATTCAATTAACTTTGTATTTTTTGTAGTATCGGTACCATCGACCCGTAGAAATGTACGCGGTGCAACACGAGAGAAGGGGACAGAGAGATTGGTGAGACAATTGGGTCATGCGATTTTAGTTCCGATCCCTTCCTCGAGTGGAGCACCAGAGGGGGAGCATTCGACATCCCTTACGAATGAGATTGGTAAAGAGATCCAGTCATCTACATCGGTTCACAGTTGTGGTTGGGACAATATTGATGCTGAGATTCGAGAGGCGATCATTCTGAGAGTTCGAGTATTTTTTAATCATTCTTTAATGATATATTTTCATTGCTATGATATATTTGTCCTGATTTATTCAATCATAAAGGGTCATTCATAATGTAGATAAGAAGAACTAGCTCCTTAACTAGCAAGCAACAACTCCGCATTTTGGGCTGTCGTGATATAAAAAAGCTTCAACCTGTCATGTTTTTGCTGCTACATTTTTTTGTTAAGGTGACTAAAGTTTCAGCTATAAAAATATATAATTTTTCTTACGTTTTCTTTGAGTTCCACAATAGCAAGATTAATGGATAATTAACTGGAATTTTCATGTTCAGGGAGAGAGACATTTTTATACTACAATTTTATTTCTTTCTTGCCTCAAGATTCTAATTAATAAGCAAATGGAAATATATTTACTTCGACAAAGATGTTAAATTATTATATTTTGCCTAAAAACAATAACCTGACTTTACCAAGAAAAAAATCATAATTAGAAACATCGAAGTGGTGGAAATCTTAACAAGTCTTTATGCAACTAAAACTTAACAGGAACTGATGTCAGGAGAAGTGAGAAGGCCTATCGATAAGTAGAAACACACCAGACGTGAATCTGCCTTTTATATTACAGACTCCTCACTTTTCCTCTAATAATGTACTGCACATTACTGATAGTAGTGTAAGGATTTGAATGTTTTGAATGAATTTGGACCAATATTTATGTTTATATGTATATTCATGCTTACAGAAGGATATTCATGCTATACCACTATTTATGCTTATATGTATATTCATGCTTACAGAAGGATATTCATGCTTATATGTATATTTATGCAAATAACGTACTGCATATTACAGAAGGATATTCATGCTTATATGTATATTCATGTTTAACTGTACTTGTAGCAAAGATTTAATGTCGGGGACTATGAGAACTACCTAGTCATCCAAGATTCTATAAAGAAAAAGTGTCAGAGCATATATAGAAATTGGAAGCATGAGTTGCACGCCTACTATCATGGTTTAATAGAGAAGGGAGTACCTGATCCTAAGAACCATCCACCGAAGCGTGTGGAGCCCAATGATTGGGTATCGATGATCGATGTGTGGGAAACTGAAGAATGGAAGGTATAGATCTCAAATCACTTTATTAAATTGTCATGTTAATTTTATTTGTTATGATATATTTTAATAATATATTTTATTTTGGTTATTAGACAAAATCTTATAAAGTGAAGGAGAGTCGATCAAAGTTGCCCTACAAACATATATCTGGTTCTCGATCATTTGCAGCAATAATATCAGTAATTATAAGTTTTGCTTTATAAGTTTTTACTTTTTAAATAAATAGACTATAAATAGTTATTAACAACCATAATGATGAATTTATTAAATTACAAAAATCAAAAAATAATGGGCAAGCTCCCTCTTTTCTGAAATTTTACAAGGAAACTCACTACCAAAAAAAAGGAAAGCATGGGTAAACGAGAAAGCACAAGACACCTATGTACGTATGTCCAATTTACTTTTGTTAAATCAATCTATAAAAAAAACTTTTATCTATTCATTAATGATATGGATCTTACATCTTTAAAAACGATAGGAGCGATTAGTCAACAAGACTGTCGAACAATCTCAGCCCGAAGTTACATCCCTGATGAACGAGTTTAAGATCTCCATTGATGTACTTGGAAGGTGGCCAAGTTACCTGTCACGCCCCGTTTCCCAAAATACCCAGGAATCAGAACGTGAACAAGCCCGCGACGTATTAGATTGAGAAGAAATATACACTATCATTATTTTTTCTTTTCTTTTCTTCTCAACTTAATACGCTAAGCGTCAAATACATAAATTTCAATCACAGACCACCGATCACAATAGCAAGAATATAAAGACAACTCAGAATAAGAAATAAACATATCATCCATGGTAAATTATCCCAGACATAAAATATGGGTCAAACATACCCTTATTACAATAAAAACGGTCCAACTAGGAATAAAAATACATAGACATAAAAGAAAATACTGATAAAATAACTGAACCCATCATCAAACTAAGAAAAATTATATAAAAGAGTTCTAGTGTTCATCAGCTACTATAGAAAAGAAAACACGTCTAGGCTTCAGTTTATTCTTCCACTCCATCAGATGGACACTCCGGTTGGGCATACACCGGCTTTACTGTATCATTGAACTGGACCTGTTCGTCTCCTAAGTCTGACGCACACCAAAGAAAACAGGTGTATGTCAACGTGCATGGCACACGGCAAGATCTCACGTGAACAAATAAAACGGTCTAACGACCCATGCTATGACAGTAATAATGCTAATACGAATGACAATGATACATGCAACTGGAACTCTACTAAGTCAAAATGTAATCTTATACTAAGCATGATAACATACAGCTATACGCATACAATAATCGGGTAAAGTACTAGTCATCCTAAAACTCACTTGTCAACATCTCACACAGAGTCATTGCTCATATCATCGGATAGCTGACTGTTCACAAACCCCCTATGTGCATCCAATACTGCTACACGAATCGGTCAGAGGACTACACGCAATCCAATTTCAGCCTAGTCCGAACTCAAGCAGAACTCGGGTGACTGCACGAATTTACTGACTAAAGTGACTACACGAATTCACTTTAGCCCAACAAACCAACCCCAGTGATTACATGAATTCACTGACACGAGCATGGAAGATACATCAACGGTCACATCCGACCACATGAACAAGGACTTTCCCATCCCAACTCTTCTCGCTTTTCTAAGTCAACAATTATAATCCCTATTAAACTCGGGTTCACCACCTAAACTCAGTCAACACACTCACACATGTCACTAAGTCTGTTCATGACGTACAAGGCTACTAAATCATGAACTACTAATGTTCTCAACATATCAACAGATTATGAATATAGTAGGGCATGTTAAACATAATTACGCAGGTTTATGAAGCAGAAATGAGAACTATAATGAACATGAAATGCATAAACAAAATACTACAGTATGAATACATACATAAGGGACTTCATCACTACTGGAATAACCAAACTCCTCATGCAATTTACACATACTTAATTATTCTACAACATAAAATTGTAGTAAAAAGAAAATGGGGAACTGATATCGTTACGCACATGAAATGTCGCTCTCTACGACGATCAGTTCTATGTTCTTAATAAATGAAATATTCTTTCTATTAATAAATTTCAAAAACTATCCCTTGTCAAAACTACTACAAATAATCATTTAAAAATTGTTAATATATATATACATATATTTTTATTTTTATTTTTTTCATAATTTTTTTCTGTAATAGTTCGCAAATTCTAACATAATCCTAATTTATCATTCATGTCCATATACATTAAATATATTTTAACAAAAATTAACAATTAAACTCTACACGTACATAACTAATTGGTCATCTTCATCCCACGCAAATATTCGGTTGTACACATTAACCGCAATAACGATAATAATCGTAATAATAATTAACCACAATAATAATTTAACTACATGTAATAATCATACTAACAACAATATTAACCATAAAATAATTTATCTACATATAATCATCATAATAACACAATATTAACCACAAAATAATTTAGCCACATTAATACAACTTAATTGAAATAATTAACCATTAATTAAAAATGAAGGTAAACACGAGATCTTGCTTGCGACGCAGATCGGATCCGACATGAGAAGCGGGGTTCGGCGGCTCGGGGCTGACTGGCGCATGGCTTTGGCGGCGGCTCGCGCAGGCAGAGGCAGGTAGGCGAGAGACGGCGCCTACTGGCCTTACAACAGCGACAAGCCTGGACCGGCCGTGTGAGCACGGCTGCTACGGTGGCATGTGGCTAGCTGTGCATCGCGAGTTCGGGAGCTGGGCGGTCGCAGGGGCTTGCCTGCGGGTCGTGGCGACTGTCTCGACGGCAGCAAGAAGGGGCGACGAGGATCTTAGGCGGCTGAGGTGCGTGGCTGGAGTGGTACGGAGGCCGTGGCGGTGTTCAGGAGGCGGATGTAGGTGTTGGCGGGTGGATCCTGTAGTGAGTAGCTGGGATTTGTCGCGTGCAACGGCTCGTCGCGGCTTCAGTGGGGAGTGTGGACAAAGGGGAGGTGTCGAGCGGTGTTGGGCAGCAGTTGTGTTGTAGGTTGGGGGTCGACGAGGTGGAGGGTCGGAGGTGGCGGTCAGTCAGTGTGAGGTGGTGCGGCGAGCGGGCGGGCGTTAGGTGATGCCTGGGTTGGGTCTTAGTGAACGAGAGAGAGGAAGGAGAGAGAAGGTGATGGGTGGTGATGGCTTGAAATGGAATACGAGAGAGAGGGGGTATAAATAAATAAATATATATATATAGAGGATTGTAATTAGGGTTAGGGTTTTAGGTATTTAATTAAAATAATTAATTACAGGTGCTTAAAAAATTAACTAATTACAGAATACTTATCTATGCGATAAAACGTAACTGTTGTACTAATACAATTGATAACATGCAACAGAAGAAATAATACAATAAATTATACAAATAATATGTAATTAATAATATAACGTATTATACAAAATAATACAATACATTATTTAAAAATAATACGTAATAATATCAATAATACAATAGATTAATTCCAAAAAATTTTACCATATAAAATTAATTTATAAATATTAATATCATTTAAATAAATATAAAACTTGGATTATAAATCATAGAAATTTTCTAGGAAATCGAGAAAAATACAAATACACTTTTAAAAATCACAATTAAATATTTTAAAATACCAGAAAATTATTTTAACTAGTATTAAAAATTCATGGTCCTTACATTCTACCCCCCTTAAAATAAATTCCGCCCTTGGAATTAAAATAAGATATGCACGATATCATATAGTAATTTGTAAAGCAAAAATAATACATATAATAGCTGATAATAAAAAGTAAAAAATACCAATAATGGACGTAGATAAAAGACATAAAAAATATATGTAATAATGATGTAATTATGTATTCATAATATTTACACAACGAACACAATATCAAAATATACCAATAACCATTATATCATTATACCTGTTAGAATAACCAAATATAATACAAAAACTATAAACCTAATATAAACAAAGAATAAACATAATACAACATATGAACTGCCATGTAATAATTTCCAAATAATAATCAAATATGGACATAACAGTTAACTAAAACAGTAATACAGAGACTTGTGTATATGAAGAATTGATAAATACAACAATTGAAACAATTAATGAATAGACAATAAAATACATTATCAAAGCAAAATATACACAACTTAATAAAAGAAAAACAACTAATAAACACAAAAAAATATCTACAATATGCAAAACCTGCATCTAAGCTGTATAAACTTATAACACTCATTTCACATCCTAAAATAAACTATGAAACTACAGATGAAAAGTAAAAGAAATAACTATGTTAACTAATAAACAATATAACTCAAATAACACAAATAAACTAATAAATCAATAAAATTAAAGACAACATAAAAAGACATACAAGAAAAACATATAACTTGATAATAACCAAACTATAATGATAACAAAATGCGTACATGAAAGGTAAAATATGACCAAAATTATGTGATAACACACACAACAAACATGTATAAGTAATATGTACATTACGTAGGATTAATAAAACAAATACAACAAAAAATAAAACAACTACACCATAACGTGACTACTAACAAAAATTATAGCAAAAACATAATAAATACTAAATCACAATAAGTATAGCAATACACAAATTAAAACGTGAAGGTGGTGGTGGTTGATCCGCCCAATTGTAAAAATCATCATCATCGCTTTCATCCTCATCAGCATCCTCATGGTGAGACGAGCTCCCATAGTCTAATGGTTCGTCATCGTCAGCAGCTGAAAGTTCAGGAGAGCTCGCGTGAGGATCCACCTGGGCCAACCGGCCAGTCGTGGGACTAGGAATAATAGTCCCCAAAGGTGGCAATAGTACAGAGGAAGCGGGAGACTGACTCTCATTAAGATTAGCAAGCTCAACTGTCGCCAATTCATTTGTAGGCAGTTTATCCCCTTCAGATTGAGACGTTGCAGGCGGTACCCTTGCAGGCGAAGCAGCAGCACCAGGAGTCTGATCTGGAAATGGTGAGATATCGGGATCCATTGCAGAAGAAACCCCCATATCCCCAATTGGGAATTCATCTCCACCCTCTGCTTGATCTAAGGGATGGTGAGGGAAAAATTCTTCAGAAAACGTAGATCCTCCAGAGTGAGGATCGGCGCGATCAGGACAACTTGCAACAGTTGATTCCTGCTCTTCTCCTCCACTGACAGATTTGAAAGCATCAGCCATTAGCCTCTGAGCAGGAGGATCTACCAGCAGCTTTCTACGAGTACGTTTCTCGTAGTGAGCTTCTTCTGCTTCAGAGAGAGCCCTCTTTCCAGTTGCTTTGACTCTCGAAGCTTTAGCAGCCTTAGGGCTCACTACCAGGGCACTCTCTAGTCCCATTTCTTCTTCTCCTTCTTCAGCTGCATCCTCAAAATGTAAAAACTCGCCGATCCCCTTCAGACGAGATACACGACCACCTCCTTTCCGAGAAGAATACATCTTCCTAATCGCACGAAGGCCTGAAGTGTACAATTTGTAATCTGGCATCGTAGAAGCTGTATGATACCAGTTACAAAAAGCCACGGAAAGAAGAGAATTAGGCGTTTTGTGGGGTAATCTGAAGGTAGCCCCAGTACAACCTGTGGTGGAATAATACCAGGCTCGAGCTCCTTCGTATATGTTGCCCATAACTGAAAGCTGGCTCCTCGGATTCCCAATGTACAATTGGTCGTATCCATTGGCGAGCAAATCGATACGGTTGATAGGGCTCAATTATACATTTGTCATTTTGCCTGAAGAGGAGATAACCAGGTCTAATATTTAACAGCCAGTGGAAAACTCCCCCGTCCAAACGGGTAAAACCATTAGGACCAGCGGTATCTTGGAAGACTTGTCCATATCCTCCACCCTCAAAATCCGGGAAGCAGCGGAAGATGTCGTAGCTGAGGTCTCTCGACAGAATCTGACGGACCTTCACTACGTAATTGCCTATCCAAGTAGCTTTTTCTAATCTCTGCACGAAAGGGATGAAGCCTCCATCCGTAGCAGAGGGAGCACTCATCAAATGTACACAATGTGAGGCGTTACTCGAGGATTTGGGGTCACCAAGCTTTTCGTTCCTTCAGAGTCTATCTCCTTCACTTGGATAAACTCCAGGCACAGTTCCCTCAAACCGTGTTGTAAACAACACGTCATGGCGGAAAGTAAATTTATGGGTCTCCCATGTGCTAAGAGGACAGCGGGATAAGCTACTTCAATCATCACAGCATCTATGGGTCTGGTAGGGACCACACACCGCTTCAGCCACAGCATGAGAAAACCCGCTAATAATGCCATATCAGAGATGGGAGTGGCTGCCTGGTGATGGAAGCTCTCGAATTCAGTCTGTGCTGGGAAGTCATCTTCTATTCCCTCGCTGACATAGTGAATGGTGGCGTCATTGATCAAAGCCTGAATGGTCTCAGGAGTGCTCGCCTCCCGACGAGATACGGTGGCAGCCTTGTTAGACAAATTCTGGAAAAGATACTCGGCCCAGGATAGCTGTTTGATACCACGTCCGCGTGCCTCTGTCAGTTGGCCGCAGATTTGGAAATGACACATCACCTCCCATAGAGTGTCATATACCTCGGGGATCGTCTCCTTCAAGATCTTCAGCTCCGTTGATCCGGGAATAAACTCCTCGTATGGCAGGTCTCTAAAAGGAAGACCTGAGACATCAAACATCTCATGCAGGGCGAACCCTAATTCTCCTTCTGGTGTGAAAAACGTACAAGTCTCTGGATTGTACCGCTCCAGAATGGCGAAGAAGTTATATGGACTGAGAGCGATTCCATATTTAGTAGCCATAATAGGGCAAGCAAGCCCAGATTGAGCTAATGGTCCCTTCAATTCCGACAACACGAATTCTATCATTCGTACCCACCATCCTGCTTTGGTGGAATGTACCCATCCAGGAGCTCGGAATACTGCAGTTGGGAATTCTCCTTTGGCGGCCAAAAATCGTCGCATGAAAGTGTTAGCTGGGCTAGCTGTTTCTCCTAAAGGATATCCCCGTGAGAATAAGCAAGGTTCCAAGGCCGACACTTGTCGATTATAACCAGCGGTATGCACACCCTTGTGAGTCAAAACCCCAACAGCTACCCCATCTTGCTCTCTCACCAAGTCCCAATTCATGTGACGGGGAACAGAAGCACATTGGTAGTAGGAGATGGGAAACATCCTGTGCATGTCAGGGAGGAAGAAGCGACGATCACCGATCTGCCTAAGCCATTTGTAGTGACCGCCGTGCACGATCGATCTCCTTTGAGATAGTGACGCGATCCCCAAATAAGAAAGCTGGCTTGGCGAGTTTCTTGTGAGAACCAGTCTCAAACTTAGCGTCCGTAACTAAAACCCTGAGTACATCTGTATTTGGATCTGAGATCAGGGTGACACGATCTGTGTCGGTGTCTTGGAATATTGGAAGTTCTTGACACAGATTGAATTGCATGTTAAAGTCCACGCCGCCCCCACGTCCGAAGTGGTGACGAAGATTGAGAGGTTCGCGGGCGTAAGGCACTGCAAAAGAAAGAAATATTCAATCAGTCAAATGAAGGGAATTTTATTTGAGCCCATAAGAAAGAGAATTATCAAACGCACAGTTCAGATCTAGCGTTTAATTTTCATCAACGCAGAGGTCAAACTCTGCGTTAAACTTTCAAACGCACAGTTCAGACCTGGCGTTAATTTTCATCAACGCAGAGGTCAAACTCTGCGTTAAGTTTTCGAACGCACAGTTCAGACCTGGCGTTAATTTTCATCAACGCAGAGGTCAAACTCTGCGTTAAGTTTTCGAACGCACAGTTCAGACCTGGCGTTAATTTTCATCAACGCGGAGGTCAAACTCTGCGTTAAGTTTTCGAACGCACGGTCCAGACCTGGCGTTAATTTTCATCAACGCAGAGGTCAAACTCTGCATTAAGTTTTCGAACGCACAGTTCAAATCTGGCGTTAAAATTTCATAAACGCAAGAGTCAGGCCCCTGACGTTTCGAATTCAAAACGCAGAGTCTTAACTCTGCGTTACAATAACAAAACGAGTCATCTTTCTCGTTTGCAAGAACCCATCTAGGGTTTTTCAGAGAACTCGCCGAAGCAAGTTTGACGGCAATACATCCAGGGTTTTAAAGAACTTGCCGAAGCAAGTTTGACGGCCAAGAAGGGCGACATTTACCTCCGACGGGTGGAACCTGAAACGGTGGCGCTGCTGCAGCAGGAGATCTTGGGCGAGGAGCAGCTTTTTTCTTGGAACCCATGGAAGAGGGTCAGAGAAGACGAGCAGGGTCACCGGAGTTGAAAACGAAGAGGCTTCGTTAAAAATCTTCCGAAAGAGAGGAGACAAAAAGTCGGGTGACTTTTGATTTGACCCTTAGCGGTCTATTTAAAGACAGCTATGAGCTGTCAAATCGGGTCGGGATCATAGTCCCAAATGCCCGCCAAATGTGGCCTGTGCGCCTGTGATGCTTGAGCTTCTAAACGCAGAGTTCAGCTCTGCGTTATAATCCGCTTGTGCGTCTGCATTGATGGAATTCTTAAACGCAGAATTTAACCCTGCGTTTCGGTTCGATAACGCAAGAAATCTATCTGTGCGTTCTAATTCAATCAGACGAATTCCTCTATGTTAATAGCCAAGACATGGTTCCAAATAAATAGAGGGAGGCTAATGTCAGCCATCAAGGCGGCTAAAGCCAAGAAGAAACAGGGTCCAAAGTATTCCGAAAATTCGTCCCAGTCAATCGTGAACTTTTGAAAACTTTGGAGGGGGTTCTGTAGGCTGTCTAAAAATCACAATAGATAGCCGATCCCCATCAAGTCCTGATAATGGAAGTTACAATCAGACGACTTTCTAATCACTGCATCCGCAACTCTGCAACCGCTATAAACACAGCCTCATCCCTGAGATGATTGATCTTGATGGCTGCGACAACAGCATGACTAATATTATATTAGCAACTATTAGAGATGCTGATGAGCAGTGTAATGATTTCAGAAATAAAAGGTTGGACTTAGTTGGTGAGTTGCTTAGTAGAGAGCTGTGGGCAAATATTCATCTTCAAAACACTATGGATGTTGATTCCCGTCAAGCTCTCACAACGAAAGCTACAATCAAATAGCTTTCGGGTCGACAGTCGAAAGGGGCAAATAGGAGATTTTTCACACAGATCGAGAAGAGTTACAATTCGACGACGCTTTCGACAGCTGATGAAAACCCTATTCAGTAGCCTTCACAATCGATAGCGAGAGTTACAATCTGACGACTCTCATATCCTATAACAGGCAAAGATCGATAAGCAATGGCCTTTGCAATGTCATAATAGACGAGGTTACAAGTCAACAACCTCTATCAAACGCAGAAGGTCACTTCTGCGAAACGCACACAACTTGTGCGTTCTCCAGCAAATATCTAACTCTGCAACGCAGAGTTAAAGCACTAAACGCACACATAACGTGCGTTCTTCAACAGGCTCAACTGTGTGTCCCAAACTCTGGACGCAGAGTTGAACTTCAACGCACCAGCGATCAGTGCGTCTCCAACTCCAGAACGCATGCGGCCTGTGCGTCTCAAATCTCTAACAGAGATTTAACTCTGCGTCTCAAGCCTTGGACGCAGAGTTAAAACCCAGAACGCCAACTAAGGCATTTTGACTTGTTCAAACGCAAACCGAACGGCCTTAGAACCGTTATCCCACGTTCTGAGGGATCTTCGCCCACTCAGGAGCAGATTTAGGGGTTGGTTACAACCCTAATCCCCCTATAAATAACCGACTTACTCAACTTAGTAAGGGGTTGATCGGTTTCTAGCAGAAAAACCGCATAGGGTTGAGGTGAGCTGGCATCAAAACCGCCTAAGGTCAACAAATCTCAGCAGTTCAACAGTACGAAGAAGAAGATCTTTTGAAGATCAAGGAACTAATCAATGATCAGTTAATCAAATCCCAAAGGATCCTTTCGTCAACGTCATAATACACTTGGCAATTAACTGAATTTTCGGTTCCAACAACTCTTTCACAGAGTTTTAACTCGCTCTGAGTTTATTTCTGAAACTCATTTAGGAGTTCGTGATTAAGCTTGCAACCCAACTTAATCACATCAAACCAGACATTCAGTTTTCAACAACTCTTGTCAGAGTTTTCAACTCGTTCTGAGTTCTTTATACTCGTCAAGAGTTCTAAACCGAATTCATCAAGCAATTCAATCGGTTTCGTGAGATAGGACAGTCGGATCGTCAACGGAGAGCAAGTTCGACGCGATCAATCGAAGGAGGCACTCCACCGCGACCAAGAAGAACCCAGTTTTAAACAAAGGGAGAATCAAATTCATTCTCCTCTCTTTTGTAATCGGAATCCAAATTGTAATTGATTTTGAGAGGAATACAAGTCAAAATTTTCTTTCATTGTCTGTCTACTGCAAATTTCCAACAAACAGGAGCGTAGACGAAGGGGAGGCATCGGGCGGTGTTGGGGCGGAGTTGGGTTGCGGGTTTGGGTGGTCGATGAGGTGGAGGGTCGGAGGCGGCGGTCAGGCGGCAGAGGTGGTGCGGCCGAGCGGGGGCGTTGGGTGATCGCTGGCGGTTGCGTCTCGGCGCAACCTGAGAGAGCAGGAAGGAGAGAGAAAGGTGCATGCGCGGGTGCGCCAGCGCTGAAAATGAATACGATGAGCAGAGGGGCGTGATAAATAAATAAATAAATAAATAAATATATATATATAATATATATATATATATATATAAATATATATATATATATATACTATATGATATATAGCGAATCTGCTAATTTTAGGCGTTAGGGTTTTACGGTATTTAACTAATAATATAATTAATTACAGGTACTAAACAAAATTAACTAAATATACAGAAAATTATCTACGCGAAAAGCGTACCCTGTTGCTACTAATACAACTGATAATATTACAACAGAAAAAATAATATAATAAATTATTAAAAATAATACCTAATTAATAATAAATGTATTATTACAACGAATTAATGACGCGTAATAATAATATGATATATTATTAAAAAAATAATACATTAATAATATCAATAATAACAATATATTAATTCCAAAAATTTTCACTGCATAAAGTTAATTTATAAATATTAATATTATTTAAATAAATATAAAACTTGGATTTTAAATCATAGAAAATTTCTAGAAAATCAAAAAAAATACAAATACTCTTTTAAAAATGACAATTAAATATTTTAAAATACCAGAAAATTATTTTAACTAGTATTGAAAATTCATGGTCCTTACATTATCTGAAGGTTTATGGGATCTACCTTCGAAGGAGTTCATCTACCAGGTCTATTGCAAAGTCAGCTGAGCTAGATGCTGAGGTCGTGGCTTTAAAGGAGACATTAGCTGTACAAACCGAGCATATTGCCTCACAAGCCAAGCAGATGAACGCACAAGCCGAGCATATGAACGCACAAGCTCAAAAGACTACTGATCTTGAGGATTTAGTGCATCAGCTATTTGCACGTAGCCAGCCTTGAGCGAGCGGAGTAGAGATTTCTCATCGAGATGAGGTTAGACTTGCATTTAATTTTTCCTTATTAGACTTATTTATGGTTTCTCGACATACACTATTAAATGTAATGCTAGGATAATCATAATACAACATTAGCCTTACACTTTCCTATATCATGGTCCTGGGATTGTTTGGATTAATAGCTAGTGACTCGTGAAAACATTTGGACACCTGATTATCTTAGAAGGACTTTTCATTAAGAATTAACTTAAAAGTAATCTTTAAGGATAATCATTTACTAAAGTTATAATCCAAAGTTACCAAACATGCTCATAGATAGAAACTGACATTAGTTAGTAAATAGAACTAAAAAAAAACTCCACAGTTTCTTCAATCAGTTTCCTAGAAGCAGCATTTGCTCCATGCTTCATCATCTCAGCTATATATTTTTAAACAACATTTATTATATACACATACATAAATGTGTCAAGTGTGTGTGAATCTTAAGAATGGACTGGATCATAATTAGGTAAAGATGTTCTAGTCTCAAAATTGGAGTGACAAGAACCAGACATGAAATTATTGGATATGAATTAACTGGATCATAACTAGGTAAAGATGTTCTAGTCTCACTAATAAAGACATGAAATTATTGGATATGAATTAACTGGATCATAACTAGGTAAAGATGTTCTAGTCTCACTAATAAATAGGTTAGTACTCAGAAGGATTAATCATAACTAGGTAAAGATGTTCTAGTCTCACTAATAAATAGGTTAGTACTCAGAAGGATTAAGGGACCAGTATGGGTCTACAAGAAGAGGTGATATGTTTGTAACAACGTAAATGGTGAATCTCTGTTTTCATATAAAAACTGATGACAATCTATGTGGCTTCCAAAATACAAGGGGGCTATGCACAATTGAGAGATAATACAGGGGGTGTATTCGCAATTAACCCTAGGAATTTGATTGTTCTTCTCTTTTTTATGAAAGTGTTCTGTTCTTCTTCTTCTTTTTTTTACTGTCTGTTCCTTTCGTTTTGTTTTCTTTTTCCAACTGAAAAGAATCCAATATTAGCCTTCAAATCTTAGTCCCTGTCTAAAGGATCATTCATGAGGGAGCATGTCGATAATCCTCAGTAGTCTCAAGTTAACTACACTAAGTACCCAAAAATTTCCTGACTATTAGCATTTATATACTTTGGTATGATTGTGTATGCAGTTTAATACCTAAAATAATTTTCTTTTAAATGACCATGATGATGGATATGGTCCAAAAGAAGCCAAATTATCTTTATCACTGTTGTTATTGTTATACCTTTGACAAATATTGGTGTCCAAAAAAACCTATCACGTGTGACTTAGATGAGAACTGGAGTATTTAGCTACAAATCAACTAAAGGAAAATACGTGGATTGCAAGAGGTGTGAGAATACTGGATAACAAAATTGTAGAGAAACTAAGGTATATGTATTTAGGTATTCAAACTACAATTGAACCAAAACAATAGACCAATGATTGGCCAATGTACCTACATCATTGTATACTTAGATCAGAAACTAATTTTTATAACCAACTGGCAATCATATAATTAGAAATTCTGAAATAGTGTATTTGAAATCGTGTCTGTAGGATTTACAAGTATTTGAATCAGAGATTTGTGAAATTTTTACACTCGCATTCACATCTATTTTTTATGCTGTTTCATTCTTGTTATGCAAGAACTTGGATTTGATTATCTTGGAAGCAGAGAGCAACTTGTCATGAGGTTACAAGCAAACTGGAATATTTAAACAGTTGTTCCCTTCTTTCTTTTTTTTCACATTTTCCTCTCTTTCCATTGTGTTTTTTTTCCTTCATGGATTACAAGCAAACTGGAATATGTAAACAGGTCTTTGAGTGTTGACTTAGAAATGGAAATGAATGTAACTATTTTGCAATGGGAGCAAATTCTTTGTTTATCATAATATGCAACTTGTTCGGAGTATAATTTGATGTCTGGTTTCTTTGTTGATGTGAATGGAAGCAAATTTTTTATGGATGTTCATGTTCAGTGTAAGCTAAAAAGCGTCACTAAAAGTAACCCTTTTGCCGACGCTATATTGCGTCGCTAAAAGTAATATCTTTTAGCGACGCTATCTTGCGTCGCCTAAAGTAATATCTTTTAGCGACGCTATCTTGCGTCGCCAAAGATATAATTTTTAGCGACGCTTCATTCTGTGTCGCTAAAGTCTACACTTTTGCCAACGCTAACTTGCGTCGACAAAGTATTATTTTTAGCGACGAACAGTTTTGCATCGCTAAAAGCTATATTTTTGTCGACGCATTGACTTTTGCCGACGCTGCATGTGTTGCCAAAAGTACAAGTTTTGTTGACGCACTTTTGCATATGAAAAAATTCTACATACTTTTGCTGACACAAAATACTATGCGTCGCTAAAAGATATACTTTTCCAGACGCATGAAGCGTCGCCAAAAGTGTTGACTTTTACCGACGCAGTGTGTTTACGTCGCCAAATATTTTCTTTGACGCACTTTTGGTGACGCGTTAGTGATGCTGCATTTTGCGTCGAGAAAGATTTTCCCAACGTTTTTTAAACTTTTGCCGACGTTTTGTTTCGTCGGCAATGTTGTATTTTGTTGTAGTGATGAGAAAAGACCTCTAAAATATAATAAATATAAAAAAAACATCCTGAAATTTTTTAAAAGCATAAACAATATCCTAAAAATTCTAAAATTATATACAAATAACCATCTAAAAATCTAAATATTACAAACAGCATCCCAAAAATACAAAACTATAAAAAGACTCCTCGATAATAAAAAAATATTATAAATATCCCCCTCAAGAAGTTGGCATTACAAAGAACACTTTCAAATTTTAAAAATTATAATAATAGCCACAAAAAATTGCGAACAATACTCAAAAAAATTTAAAATAAGAACAAGAAGGAAGAAGACTGAAAATAAGAAAGTCATGAAGAGCTCTCTGCGACGTCTGAAATTATTGGCAGCACCTTGAAGTTTTAAAATTTACAAAAATTTCCTAAAAATATACAAATTACAAAAAGTACACTTAAAATATAAAATTATGAAAAACACTCTTATAATTTGAAATTTACCAACAACCTCTAAAATTATGAATAACCTCTTAAATTTCTAAAATTACAAATAGCCTTTTTTTAAAAAATATGAAAAACGCCGTTAAAATTTTGACCCCTTCAAATAGCCAACTATAAAATCTCAACTTTTTAAACAACCACCTGAAAAATCTTACAACCAATCTTGTAGAAAGAGTACAAATTACTCCTAGGATCTTAGAGTATTAAAACATTAAATTTTCTATTTAATTCAAACTTAGAATTCTAAACTTTAAAATCATTCCTTGAAACCGCACGGAGCCTAATTTAATTGTCATGTTATTATATAATATTTTTTAAGCAGCTAACCTAGAGGTGAGAAGGATTAATTGCCACCTGGTGGCACATGAGAGTCACATGCAATTCAATTATTGGATGTTATATTTAAACGCCATAGTGCAGATTTTTAAGAAAATTTATTCAAACTAACCGTTGACCTAAAGTTTGTGGACATAAAACACTTAATCATTAACGTAAAGCTCGATGCACACTGCTGTAGTTTAAAATTAGGGTTTTTTATTTCTAGGCCCATTTGTTTACTTATCTTTACCTATAAACCCAATCATTATTTTTTGTATTCTTAAACCCAATTTTCTTTTTGTTTTTGTCTTTAAACCCAATTTCTAAAATACAGTATATACAACACTTGTATTTATACACCAACATGATAAAATCCCCAAAATACCCCTTTCAATACCCTACTTAAACCAGCCCCCCTTCTCTCTCCTCATTTTCCTTCTTCCTCAAGTCTTTGTCTTCCTCCTCCGATCCCACCTCTGGAAGGCGCGGCAGGCGGCGAGGATCTTGCGGTGGAGGCGCGGCTTGAGGAGGCAGCGATGGAGGCGGAGGTGGTGGGCAAGGGAGACGCGGGCTGGCCGGTGCGTTGGGCTTGGCGGGTTGTTTTGGCGTGGCTGAGGAAGGTGAACAGAGGAGATGGAGTGGGCGGTGAGTCGGGTTCGGGGAAGAAGGCAAGGGTGAGCGGCGTTGCGGGTGGCGGAGGAGGCCGGAGGTAGCGTTGAGGGAGGTGGTGAACGGAGGTGGTGCTCGGTGTGGTGGGGGAGAGGTGTTAGGGCGCGGAGCATGGATCTGGGGAAGCTTGGCGTCGAGGCTTGGACGGACCTGGGTGGCGGGTGATGGAGGGCAGCGGTTTGGGCGTCAACGAGGTGATTGCGGCGGTGGTCGAGGGCGTCAACGGGACAGGGAGGAGCTTGGGGCGGTTCTGGAGCTTGTCTTGAAGATTGTGAAATTTTGGAGTTTTCCTTGAAGATTTGTGTAATTTTGGAGTTTGATTTGTAACATATTGTTTTAGATTGTAAGTTTTTGAAAGTAGATAATGAAAGTGTTGATAGTGCAATTTCGTTATTGTAGAATTTTGTGCAATTTTGGAGTTTGTAAGACTGGAATTTTGTGCAATTTTGGCAATTTTGTGAGTGCTATTTTGTGAAATTTTATGAGTGTTATACACTTACAGGATAACCCGCTACACTTACAGAATAACCCGCTACACTTACAGGATAACCTGTCGCACTTACGATGTAACCCGCTACACTTACAGGATAACCCGCTACACTTACAGTGTAACCCGCTACACTTTCAAGATAACCCGCTACACTTACACGATAACCCGCTACACTTACACGATAACCCGCTACACTTACACGATAACCCGCTACACTTACACGATAACCCGCTACACTTACACGATAACCCGCTACACTTACACGATAACCCGCTACACTTACACGATAACCCGCTACACTTACACGATAACCCGCTACACTTACACGATAACCCGCTACACTTACACGATAACCCGCTACACTTACACGATAACCCGCTACACTTACACGATAACCCGCTACACTTACACGATAACCCGCTACACTTACACGATAACCCGCTACACTTACACGATAACCCGCTACACTTACACGATAACCCGCTACACTTACACGATAACCCGCTACACTTACACGATAACCCGCTACACTTACACGATAACCCGCTACACTTACACGATAACCCGCTACACTTACACGATAACCCGCTACACTTACACGATAACCCGCTACACTTACACGATAACCCGCTACACTTACACGATAACCCGCTACACTTACACGATAACCCGCTACACTTACACGATAACCCGCTACACTTACACGATAACCCGCTACACTTACACGATAACCCGCTACACTTACACGATAACCCGCTACACTTACACGATAACCCGCTACACTTACACGATAACCCGCTACACTTACAGGATAACCCGCTATACTTACGGGATAAGTGTAACCCGCTACACTTACAGGATAGCCCGCTACACTTACAATGTAACCCGCTACATTTACATGATAGCCCGCTACACTTACAGTGTATCCCGCTACACTTACACGATAACCCGCTATACTTACAGGATAACCCGCTATACTTACACGATAACCCGCTACACTTACAGTGTAACCCGCTACACTTACAGTGTAACCCGCTACACTTACAGTATAACCCGCTACACTTTCAATCACAAACATAGATATGTTACAAAACATCCTCTACACTTAACACGGTACATTTTCAATCACAAACACCATCACAAGCTGAAATATGCTACAAACTCACCACTAAATTCAGTCACAAGTTGAGAGATCAAACAAATTTTAACAATGACCAATTTTAACATCCTCGCCTATATGTTACAAAACATCCTCGCATATTACAAAACATCCTCGCATATATGTTACACTTGCAACACAAATTGAGATATGTTACAAAACATCCTCACATATATGGTACAAAACATCCTCACACGTATTTCAGATACATTCACAGTCACAAACATAGCCAAAAGCTGAGGAATGTTAAAAAACATAGATTCACCATAAAGACTGCCAAAAGGGGTTATTCATCCTCATAGTTTTCAACCCGTTCAACAGCCCACCAATCTTCGAAGGATCAGTAAGCTTCAAAGGGCCAAACTCCATCAAGTGAAGCAAGAAACAATTGGTGACCCTTTTTAACCCTGAAAAAAATTAGAATGTTAAACAACCAGCCATCAATAGAAATTTTTTTGTCAGAGTTTAGAAAACCACAAACTACAATCCAAATATCCAAAATGTAATTTATATTGTTTAGTTGAATGCAACATCCTATACAAGAAATATTTACCATGATCCACTAAGAACCTACTGCAGCTCTCGAGAATCAAATCGAGCTCCTTGATCAGCTCCTCCTGTAATTTATATGGTTGAAAATGTACTTAATTAGTCATCATGCGCTGATCAACAAAACATAATAATTTTAAGTTCTGATCAACAAAACATAATAATTTTAAGTTCTGATCAACAAAACATAATAATTTTAAGTTCTGATCAACAAAACATAATAATTTTAAGTTCTGATCAACAAAACATAATAATTTTAAGTTCTGATCAACAAAACATAATAATTTTAAGTTCAATGTTTTAACATTTAGTAGGATTCTGTTTGGATAAACTTATCTATATTTATTATCAAAACAGAATTGAACACAAAACATGTTTCCCTCAAGTTAGTGATGCCCACCTTGCTCTTTACTGAACAATGAATGGCTTACATTTATTGGTTGTCATAGTTTCTGGTATAATTGTGTGATATTTGAGAGTTCAGCCTCCTCAAGTGGCTATCGAAGATGATAATTAATCACAGAAAGTTAAAGTTTTCAGTTAACTTCACTAACTCATGGATATAAGAAACATATGATCGACCAACCTAAATATTAAGAAACTACAAGATATTGGTTTGAAATTTTGCCCACACTAAAATCAACGACTCCTCACTTGTTGATAATCTATATCTGAGTGAACACTACATTAGCATGAAAAATGTGCTCTCCTCATTTTTATTCACCAAGGCTCGAAGCATATGTATTAGGTGCCGACATCCTGCTGTGCTCATCGATTTTTTTCTCTTTTTATAGCAGTAACACCAGAATATATATAGTTTTGGGGTCAAATATCAAGAATCCTTCCCCCCCCCACCCCAAACGAAAAATTAATTAAGCATGCGGCGGGTCTTTATCTAGACAGCAAAAAATTAGCAAACCACCTTTTCAAAAGGCAACTTATCCCAAATATCCACCTCCGTGATAAGAACCTGTGCCCAAAAGCGCTTTTTATTTCGAAACATAGCAGCTAATAATTTCACAAATGGAGGAAATTGATGCGACATGACAAAATTAGCAAGCACCACCAACTGAACGTCAAAATTGAACAACACCCGTAAAAAGGAAAATAAATAAATAATAATAATAATAACCTGAACAATGCTCCAAGCGACCAAGAGCTCCAGACCATCAAATGGCGCGCGTCAGAGCCATTCACCAAGCCCGGCCCCCCTCAATAGCTCCCTCTCAAATCTGTTCACCGCGCACGACCGATTAATTAAATAATTGTTCAGAGCAATAAAATAATTGGTGGGGAGGAAAGGTTTTCAAAGCAGAATCGATGGCTTGAAGAAGACCCAGGAGGGGGGAAAATTACCAGAAGAGCAAGAGGACATGATCATCAGAATTTTGAAGAGGGACGCATTTATGGAGATGACGGAAATGGGAAGGCACGAGCTGGAGAGAGAGGGACAGGGACATCGACGCCGGAGACGGGCGACGGCTAGAACGGGGCGTCGGCGGCTGGAGACGGGCGACGACGAAAAGGGGATCTCGTTTTTTCAATTTAGGGCTGTGAGATGAAATGAGGAAGATGAGAGAGATACTGGGTTTTATTGGGCCAATCAAAGGGGTATTTTGGGTTTTTACATTCATTCTGTATAAATACAAGTAATTGGGTTTAAAGACAAATACCAAAAGTGAATTGGGCTTAAAAATACAAATAATAGAACTTGGGTTTAAAGATAAATGGGAGTAAACAAATGGACCTAAAGATAAAAACCCCTTAAAATTATTATTTTACAATTATAACATATCTCGATGATAACAAAAACAAAAGGTTTTTTTTTCTAGAACCACTATAAAAATAGAGTAATATACGGAAACCATCTTTGACATTTAATTTTTACATAAACAATTTTAAATTAGCTTTGTATTGCAATCAACAACCTCGTAATTTCAAATTGGCTCATGAACTGGTGAATAGCTACAACAGGAAGCATCTCTCTCCTAGAGCCATGCTTAATATTGATATAAGGAAAGCCTTTGACACCATCAGCTGGTCTTTTCTGTCTGATCTACTTCATGGTTTGGGATTCCCGCAGGTCATGATTGGTTGGATTTTAGCTTGTATTACCTCTCCAAGTTATTCTTTATCTCTTAATGGTTCTCTCTATGGCTATTTCAAAGGCAAACGTGGCTTAAGACAAGGAGACCATCTTTCTCCTTATCTGTTTATTCTAGGAATGGAGTATCTTTCTAGGAAGTTGGGGATGCTCAAGAATGACAGACTCTTTAAGTTTCACCCCAAGTGCAGTCAGCTCAAAATAAATCACCTAATTTTTGCAGATGATCTCCTCCTCTTTGCCAAGGGTGATGTATATTCAGTGCACAAGTTATTCCAATGTGTAAAAGAGTTCAATGTTGTATTTGGACTTGAGGCTAATCCTGAGAAATGCTCTGTTTTCTATGGTGGTATTGATGATTCTGTTAAATCCTCCATTAACAACTACTTAGGGTTCTCTGAAGGTGCTATGCCATTCAAGTATCTGGGAGTTCCTCTCACAACTAGGAAATTGTCTTACATGGACTGCAATTCCCTCCTCTCAAAGATCTCGGAACAATTTCAAAAATGGTTGAATCACGGGTTTCTGTCTTATGCAGGTAGATTGCAAATTATTAAGAGTGTATTCCTTGGTGTTCAAATATTCTGGACATCAAATTATATTCTTCCAGCTAGTGTTTTCCAGGAAATGGATGGGTTATGTAGGAGATTCTTGTGGGGGAAAACAGGTCAAAATCTCAGAATCCCTCTGGTAGCATGGGAGAGAGTCTGCATGGAGAGGAAGAAAGAGGAAAACAGGTCAAAATCTCAGAATCCCTCTGGTAGCATGGGAGAGAGTCTGCATGGAGAGGAAGAAAGAAGGTTTGGGGATTTTTTTAGCTCCTATTTGGAATACAGCTTCCGCTCTGAAATGTATCTGGGATATTAATATCAAAAAGGAATCTCTGTGGATTAAATGGATACATGGTGTCTATTTAAAACATGAGGGTATTTGGCAGGTCAAAGCAAGAGTTGGTGACTCATGATTGTGGAAACAATTGTTAAAAATAAGGGATAAAGCTTTGGTGTTGTATGGAGGAGTGGAAAATTTGAAATGCCTGATCAGTTCATGCTGCAAGGAGGAAAAAGTTAAACTGTCTGCATTATATTATGCAATTCAATCTGCTGCAACTGATGTGGCATGGTTCAAGACAGTCTGGGGGGGATTAAATTTTCCTAAACATTCATTTGTTAGTTGGCTTTCTTTTCAAGATAGATTACTCACACAGGACAGACTTCATAGGAGAGGAGTTATAAATGCAAATACATGCATTCTTTGTTCTGGTACAGCAAATGAAACAAGAAACCATCTGTTTTTTGAGTGTGTTTTCTTGGCAAATATCTGGAATTGTATCATGAGCTGGATGAATTTTAAATGGAGATCTTACAATTGGCTCCAGATAATGAACTCGTATGTGTACAGGTTAAAGGGTAGGGGTTTAAAGCAATAGCTCAAGAAGATGGCTTTGACTACCACTATATACTTCATTTGGAGAGAGGGAAATTTGAGGCTGTTCCAGCAAAAGACTAGAAGTATTGATGATTTGGTTAGAGATATCAAGATTGATGTCCTCACATCCATCCTCAACACCCCTTCAATTGCTAGTAGTGAATTTGGTTAGAGATATCAAGATTGATGTCCTCACATCCATCCTCAACACCCCTTCAATTGCTAGTAGTGATGTTGTCTTGAGTTTATCTGTTTTTTGTCCTCACATCCATCCTCAACACCCCTTCAATTGCTAGTAGTGATGTTGTCTTGAGTTTATCTGTTTTTTGAGTATCTGATTCTTTTGGATATTCTTTTTTGATTTTCTTTTGTAATCTCAGTATAGGATTACTGAGTATCTGATGTACATATAACTTTCACACTTGGTTAGTGAATAAAATTGTTTCATTGACAAAAAAAAACAACCTCGTAATTAAATTTTCATTAAAAAAAAGGATAGCCTTTTCATGTTAAAGCTATGTAGCTTATATCCTAACAAGACTTAAACATGAACAAACAAGTCGCATGTCTTAAATGTGAATTTTCTTAAGGATATTTTTGTTTATTTTTAGTGAAGAAATTGAATAGGTAGAGATTCTCAAATTTGCAATACATGTAAATTCACTCAAATACCAAATATTTAGGGTAGAGATTCTCTTTGTTGAGTAAACACCTTCGATCCTCTTTTGACAAAGGCTAAGATTCTGTCTACAACCTTTGATTGTAGAGATTCTCTATAACTCATTAATCAAAACACTTCACTCACTGGACCTCATAAATGATATTAATTACCTAAGTAATATAAAAATACTAGCATAAACTAATACCATTAATCCATGATATTAATTACCTAAGTAATATAAAAATACTAGCATAAACTAATACCATTAATCCACTAGTTGTATACATTCTTTACAACCAAGATGGTGGAGAATGTGGACACAATATTTACCCGCTCAAACTCGTCTCTCCTTGATCCTCACTGGCAACCCTCCTCTCATCCTCAACGTCAACCCCAGCTCAAACTCCGCTCTCTCCTCCACCACCTCCACGTCAAACCTCTCCAGCACGCTCGTTGCCACCGCCTTCATCTGCAAATATGCCAGCTCCTTCCCCAGGCAAGCTCTTGGCCCAGCATGAAACACTGGAAACTCAAATGCATTCCTCTGCTTGAAGACGCCTTCGTCATCAAGCCATCTCTCCGGCCTGAACTCGAAGCAATCCTCTCCCCATATCGCCTCCTTCCTCGCCATCGCATAAGAATTGTAGAACACCATCCAGCCTTTTTGCACTGGTGTCCCATCCGGAAGCACATCGTCTTCTAAGCACTTTTTCGGAACTAATGGTATTGGCGGGTACAGCCGCATAGACTCTGAGATTGCTGCATGGAGGTAGTTCATCTCCCGAAGCTTACTGAGGGTGAAAGCCTCCGGGTTATGAAGATTTTGAATCGATTTAAGCTCTTTTTGTATCTTCGTAACAATATCTGGATTAGCGGAGAGGTTCCAGAAGAACCAAGTGAGAGCAGATGGCGTGGTGTCCCCTGCGACTAAGAAGTTGATCAGCACATCTCGGATAAATTCATCCGAGAGACTCTCGTCACTGTGGACGAATCTAGACAGGAAATCTCCACCACTATCATCACCGCCAGTATTCCGCTGCAGTGTTCGTAATTTAACGGAATTATTGACAAATTCATGAACAGTTGCCACCGATTCCTTCAAGCGTCTCTCTGATCCAATATTCAGTGATCTCTTAAGCCTCCAAGTTGATACGGAAGTCATCAATCCCCTCTTGATTGATATATCTGTCGCTTCACGGAATGCCTTGTAGAACCTCTCGCCTTCGCCCCTCTTGTTGCAGAGGCAATCAGGCTGAACGCCGAGGACGAGATTGCAAATAACGTCAAACGCATGGCGTTCGAGCAGGTCCTGGAGATCAACAACTCGACCACTGTTACTGGCGTCTCTCAGCAAAGGTACCAGCCTCTCATCAATCCGATACTGGACTACATCATGCAAGAAAGAGCGCAGAGAATTAGGGCTGAACTCCGGGCTTGCCATCTTTCGCTGGAGTTTCCACTGTTCTCCATTGACGTTGGCTATACCACTGCCTAATAAATCTTCAAGCGCGGCGTTGATTTCCTCAACCCTAGCGTAGTTGTCGAAGCGAGTCTTGGCGATGTACTCGATGACTTTGGGGTCTGAGGTGAATATGATGGGGGCGATGGTGATGGTTGATGAAGAGGCTGTGGAGAGGACTTCCGCCGACCATTCAATAATTCGATGGCTGTTCTTGAGGAAAAGAAGGAGGTTTCTGATGATCCGGTAGCCCCTGATGACAGTGGCAGCGGTTGTGGTGTTTGGTAGTCGACGATTAATGCTGAAGAGGAGGATGAAGCAGAGGGATGAGAGCAGGAATAGTGCTGAGGGGAGGATAAGAGATGACAAGTACTCCATTTGTCTGTGTTTCTTCCCTCGCAATATTTTTTTCTATATATGAACTTCTCCACAGGAGAGAAGACTTTGAGTTTTCTATGAATCTCTACGATGTCATCGGATCATTTATTGTTATAAATAACTAGCTACAATCGTCATTACACTTCCACGAGAGTTCATTTCGCTTTGGTTGCTTCTATTGAATTATTAAGCTATGGAAGTTTGTGAAAGGAGGGTAGACTTTGGGTTTTTCTTATTATAGAACCTCCTCGAGAAAAATAAAATAAAATAAAATAAAATGACATGTGCCCCCGATAACGAGACATGTGTAGCATTAAATGGGAGTGGACTTTGGGCTTTGCTGATTAGTTTTTAATTTGATCCACTGGACAAAGGAAGATAGAACAAAATTACAATTGTAACAAATAAAAACTATTAGCCTACATGAAACGTAAATCCTCTCTCATCAACAGACTACAATTAATGTTTTTCACACAATGGGAAGGAAGCAATCAAATCCTAAGGCGAAAAGCTACCGCGCATTCACCTGCAACCAACACCTATTATACTAATTGAGGAAGGTGATGAGGAGGGGAAAAGATTTCCTGCATGTTCTCTGCATCAGCATGCTTTTCGTAAACAATGGATGTTGCAAGCTTGATATGGTTGCAGTCCTAGCAAGACTGTATCAATTGGTACGAGAGCTATGTAGAATTGGCGAAGAAATTGAAGAAGAACAGGTTTTGGAAGCAGGGAAACATTTTTTGGTGATGTTCGGTCGACCGTGAGGCTAGGCCGGTCGACCGAATACGTGCACAGACAAGGGATATGAATCTTGACTTGGTACGTTCGACCGTCACAGTCGACTGCCAAACCCTGTAATTATTTTCTATGTTCTGTCGTTAGTCGCGGTCGACCGGGAGCTTTGGGCGGTCGACCGCCAGTTGGGTCAGGCGTAGGATTTGGTTTCCTATTCATATTTGGTTTTGTGTTTGCTATAAATACAAACACAATTTAGGGTTTCTAAGAGAGTGAATTGGGGTTGTTTTGAGCACAGAAACAAGTCTTTTCTGGAGCTATTGGTTAGGATTTTGTTTGAGAGATTGAGAGCTTTGTATGAGAGATTAGTTTGTGGATTTGTAATCTCTATTGGTACTCTTCTTCTCTATTAGTGAAAGCCCATCCCCTTCTTGCCCCGTGGACGTAAGCAACTTGCTAAACCACGTAAAATTCATTGTTTGTGTTATTGCCGTTATTTGGATTGTTTGACTTTCTCTCTTGGTATTGGTATTTGTTCTCGGCACCCCCATCGATTTGGCCGTCGTGCACAACAAATGGTATCAGAGCTTTGGCTACGCTTGGGCTAGGTGTAGGAGTAGATCGCTTTGGAAGCTCATCTAGGGTTTCAGTTGGTGATAAAGGTGGGATTTTTACTATTGTAGATCTCGTTTTCGTCGTGTGGGGTTGAGATCTTTCGGAGGCTCTTATTAGGGCTTCATTTGGAGTTATAAAAATCTCTCTTTTTTAGTTTGGATCCATTCTTTATTTGTTCCGCATTGGTTTGGTAGTACTTTAAGGAAGATGGCCGAGAAAGAAGGAGTGGTGGAGGGTACTTCTGACATGAAGATCGTCCAAAGTTTGAATATTCACTCTATGAAGATAGATATGGAGAAATTTAACGACACTAATAATTTTGGTCTTTAGAGATGTGAAGTCTTGGATGCGCTCAATACGCAAAATTTGGAGTACACTTTGGATTTGGACGGGAAATCGAACGACATTGAGGAGAATGTTTAGAAGAAGATGAATCGAATGGCATGTGGTGTGATTAGGTCTTGTTTAACACAAGATTTGAAATATGATGTCATCAATGAGACTTCGGCTAAGAAGATTTGGGAGATCCTAGAGAGCAAGTATTTGACGAAGAGTGTGGAAAATCGCTTGTATTTGAAGAGGAGGCTTTACCGTTTCTAATTAAAGAAGGGGATCTTCATTAGTGATCACATGAACCACTACATGAAGCTTCTTGTGGATTTGGCGAATGTAGATGTTATGGTTAAAGATTTAGACAAGACGTTGTTATTGTTGAGTTCTTTGCCCAACGAGGAATATGAGACCTTCTTTTTTACTCTTATTAATAGAAAGACATCTTTTCGTATAGTAAGGTTACCGCTACACTTGTGAATTATCAGCTTCGAAAGAAGGATAAAGAGACTTCAATTGATACAATAGCGGGGGCATTGGCCGCAAGATGGAAGAGTCCAAACCATAGTGGGAGATAATAGTCTACAGGAGCACACCCTGTAGTTAGTAAGAATCAATGTGCCTTTTGTAAAGAAGATGGGTATTGGAAAACCGAATGCCCAAAGTTGACAGATCGAGCCGGAAAGAATAAGGGGAAAGCTATTCAAGCTTCAGAGGTGAATGTTTCTAAGACTAGTGGCGACAATTCAGATTCAGATTCTTCAGGCTATTCGTGCCCTACACTACCGTCAGTTTGTGTTGCCGACTCTATAGAGTAGATGTTTGATTCGGGTGCTTCTTACCATATTTGTCCTAGGAGGGATTGGTTCTCTAACTTTAAGGAGATGGAAAGAGGGAATGTCATGCTCATGGATAATAATCATGAATGCCCTATTGATGGTATTGGTATCGTTCGTATTAGGGTGTATGATGGGGTGATTTGAGAGTTGGATGAAGTGAGGTTCGTTCCGCACTTGAAGAAGAACATCATTTCACTTAGAGTTTTGGAGGCAGCAGGCTATCGGGTGACCTTAGAGGATGTATCTTTGAAGGTCACATTTAGGTCCATGATTATGATGAAGGGCATCAGAAAGAAGAATTTGTACTATTTGACTGGGAGCACGGTAATTGGTGAAGAGTTGACGACTTCTTTGAATTTGGCTAGACTGTAGTGTTTATGGATGCTGGGATATTTGATTGTTGATGTCGTGTATGGATTATTAAGGAGTGCTTTGACCTACAGATTAAGGTCCTGTGAACACATTAGTATGAGCAAGAAGACCGAGGTGGAGTTTGACACTTTTATTCACTGAGCGAAGGGTCTTCCAGGTGGTGTTCATTCAGCCATTTGGGGGCCTTCCAAGGAGAAATCATTAGGGGGTAATAGGTATTTGGTTTTCTGTGTTCGTGACTGTTCTAGGTATTTGTGTGTTGCAACCATGTCCCGTTGGTGTGAAGTCCTAGTAGTCAACAATATGTGGAAGATGTGTATTGGCAGTAAGGTAATACGTCGTTCTGATTTTGGTAGGGTTTCTTTTCGGCATTTGTGCCGAGCTCACAGTAGTTTGAGATACTTCATTGGAGAAGAAGCATTAGGGAGATGAGATGAGGTGGAAGATTTGATGAGCCGTTCCTTTCTGGAGGAGGATCAGTGTTTGATGTCGAGCATTGGTTTGCACAGGAATTTTGGTGTTGAGGTTTTGACATATTGGAGCCATCTTATTCATAGGTTACCGACTATCGCAATTGGAGTATTTGCATCTGGTAGAGCTGTTTCAGATTTTGGGTTACTTCGGATATTTGGTTACCCAACATATTATCACATCGAGGATGTGAGATTTGATCCGAGTGTACATGTTGGATTCAGAGTCATGTTTGGTTATTAGATTTTAGACTCTGATATTGTCCTGAGTAGGTATGTCACATTTGACTCATGATAGGTAGAGAGTGTTGGAAAGATAATTGGGATATCACTGCGGGTTGAGATTGATGCTAGTCCACGTTAGGTGGAGATTACTCCACGTACACCAAATCATTCTATTTCGTTTGGGATTTCAGCTGAGGTGACACAGATTGGGGATCATGTTGATGTAGATGCACATGATGAGTTGGTTGATTCGAGTGCAGCTGGTGAACACAGTTTGGATTTGTTTATGACCGCTGGTTCATCATAGATGGAGGTATTTGGTTCATTACATTTTGGGGCCACTGGGAGTAATATCAGTTGCAGATTTATTGGTGATAATCGTGATGTTGGAGAAGGGTTAATAACTCTTCTAGTTGATTGAAGGCCTTTGGAGGCTATTTGGTGAACTACGTGAATGCTTGATTCATTAGGCAAGAGGATACGTATGCAGTCATTTTATGAGGCAGCCGATTTTGTTAGTTGATACCGACATTTGGAGTTTATTCGCATTCTCGTTTGGATTCTTGACTTGTTGTAGATTGAGTCCATTGTCGTGGTTTTGTTCCACTTCGTATTGGACGCAACAAGAGGGATGTTTGGTTCGTATTGGTGTCGGCTCATTTTTGGGAAATCTTCATCGAGGTGGAAAATTGTAGAATTGGCAAAGAAATTGGAGAAGAATAGGTTTTGGAAGCAGGGAAATATTTTTTGGTGATGTTCGGTCGATCGTGAGGCTAGGCCGGTCGACTGAATAAGTGCATAGACAAGGGATATGTATCTGGACTTGGTGCGGTGACTTGGTGCGGTCGACCGTCACGATCGATCGCCAAACATAGTAATTGTTTTCTGGGTTCTATCGTTGGGCGGTCGACCGCTAGTCGGGTCAGGCCCAGAATTTGGTTTTCTGTTCTGATTTGGTTTTGTGTTTGCTATAAATACAAACATGATTTAGGGTTTCTAAGAGAGTGAATTAGGGTTGTTTTGAGCACAGAAAAGAGTCTTTTCTAGAGCTATTGGTTAGGGTTTTGTTTGAGAGATTGAGAGCTTTGTGTGAGAGATTACTTTGTGGATTTGTAATATCTATTTGTACTCTTCTTCTCTATTAGTAAAAACCCATTCCCTTCTTGCCTCGCGGACGTAAGCAACTTGTCGAACCACATAAAATTTGTTGTGTTGTTGCCATTATTTGGACTGTTTGTCTTTCTCTCTTGGCATTAGTATTTGTTCTCGGCACCCCCATAGGTTTGGCCGCCGCGCACAACAAGCTACAGATTCTATGCAACACTCATTCTGAGCATCCAAATGACAGCACACGGAAGAGGACTTGGGGGTCATGGTGGACGCTAGGGAGGGGCAATCTCAGAGGATGAACGTGACTTCTATCAGGAACAAGAGATACAAAGACACCTTGCTAGATGACTTGCAGAGATGGAACTAAGAGTTCAAGAGTTAGATTGATGATTAGAAGAACTAGGGAGCACTCAGCATATGCGGCGGGCTACCAACTCAGACCGTGATGCTGATTCCAATATCCAGTTGGATTATTCAAGAGATTGTGGCTTTTGGAGGGGCTATGATCAATCTTGGGATCATATCAAGGTGGAAATTGTTGAGCTTCTAGGAGGTTCCTAGCCAGAAGATTAGCTGCACACCATGGAATGTGTCTTTGAGTATTAAACGTACCATCTAAAAAGAAGCTTAAAATAGTCATAATCAAACCAAGGGCCATGCTTCTGTATGATGGGAGCGGGAGTGATGCATCCGGGTGAGGCAATGTAAACCCAAGGTTATTGATTGGGAGAAGGTGGATTACTAGTTAGGAGAAGATGAAGGAGAAATTATACTAAGAGTTTCTACCCTTCATACTGTTAAAATTTGAACTTATTAGCATGCATGTAAATCCAAAAAAACAAATGGAATAGAAAATCTGGCCTGATACAGGTAGCAGTTGTACAAAACACTATCCTAGAAGATTGAGGACCCACCTATCGTCCTGACACAGTCGATCCTTTCTCCCTAGCGGTAAAATCTCCCTCGAAAGTAGCCGACCTCTGTACTCGGATGAGAGTTTAGAGATTTTTTCTCAGATGAAGATGGTTGCCCAAAAGAAATTAAATAATAACTGAGCCTTTTTGAGAGAGAAAGAATTTTCGGTTTTAAGAAGATAAGAGAAAAGAGAGAGACTTTTCATTTTCGTTGCTTTTTACTGTAAGCGTTAAAAATTGCCCACGAATTCCTACACGCAGCTTGAGATAGAGAGAAGATGATGAACGTTATTATTCGAGTCACAGAAGCTTAATTAATGTCAATAAATGTATGAAGTAAGTCGACGAACCGTGTGATGCAACGGAACTACAGAATAACTGATCGGGAGATACGTTTCGCTTATGAAAGACGAATCGCCCATCGTGTTCCATCTATTACACATATGATTCAACTATGGGAGCTTGTAGATCTTCTTGTTGGCTTTCTGTCACACTTTAAATTGCACAATTCTTAATTCGGACGATGAAGATACGATGGAAACAGACGGGACGCAGGAAACAATGCCCCGGGCCTTAGCGGAGACACTCCAAGTATCTCAGCCTTGGTAGAGACTGTTTCTCTTTGAATCCGAAGAAGCTCAAAAAATGAAATTTGTAGAAGTCTTTGTTAGTTTTCTAACGTATCTTGGATTAACTCATTCCAAGATCGCATGAGAGAGATAAAGCCAAAATACTAAAGATAGTACAAACTGCCTCAGAATTCCGAGACAGTGTTGGTGTCTCAGAGAAGAATAAAGATTTTGACCATGATTTACTTCGAATCTGAAGAATCTCAAAAGATAAGAATTGTAGGTCTCTTTGTTAGCTTTCCAATACTTCTTGAATCATCTCATTCTGATATCGGACGAGAGAGTTAAGACTAAAATACCCGAGATAGTCCAAGCTGTCTTGGACATGCGCGAGACAGTCAAAGTGACTCACGCCGAAGTCAGTTCCCAACGTGTTTTCTGATAAGATTAAGTTCTACAACTCCTTGGGATCATCCATAAACATTTGAGTTTATCCTTAAACATGTGGAAGCTGTTACATAACTAAAAACCTACCTAAACGAATAATAACGGTTGTTCTTCGACCTAATCCACAAACACGACATTCCTATCCACAAACATGGCATTTAAAGCCTATAATTACACCCCTAGCACCCTCATAAAGTCAAATCTAAAGGGATCCATGAATTTTAGAGGAGCTAGGGTGAGGTTCTGACGAATTTGAGAGAGGCTAACAGATTTTGGCAAACTCCGACATAAAGAAGGAGCGTTTCGAAGGATCTGAGGCTCGTTCCCCCTTTCCTCCGGATTTAAGCTTACTCTTAAATTTCGAGAAGAGCCGTGATCTCGATTGGTCGGGATCATCGCTGCAGCGATTACTTTCTTTGTGAAATAAGAGCTTTAATCAATTTTTATCAACCGGAACTGATCCGAGGCGGTCCATGGATAAACCCCGTCACAGGCAAAGATCTCACACAAACATAGACTAATAAATAGGATCTGTGTGTTGTTTAATAAAGTTGTAATCTTTTATTTTTTTATTGTGTAAGGAGATCTTATAAAAAGATTAACTTTTCTATTTTGTGAACTTGTAATCGATATTGTAATAGATTCAAGGCAATAAAGAAATCAACTTTTAACCCAAACACGCTGGCGACCACAGTGGGAGCCAACAGTCTCGTCACCAAGGCTGTCTTGCCGCAACCGAAGATCAAGATCCCGGTTGATTCAGAGGTCGAGTACGAGTTCGACGAAGCTAAGTTTAAGGAATATTTCTCCTCGTCTTCATCAAAATCCTCCTCTCCCTGCAAGTGCGGAAAGATCCCATCTTTGAAGGAGGCATATTCACCGATGAAGGCTTCAAATGACTCCGCTCGCCATAAATCCTCTCCAGCCAAGGAGTTGTTCAATCAAGGTACGCCAACTCTAACAAAAAGGGCTCGTCAGAGGCGATGCCAACGCCAAGCTCGTCAAATTGCCAAGGCATTAGAACAAGTCGATGGAGTTCGCTACTACATAGACTTAGAGTCTAGGAAGCATTGGGTAATCTAGCCACCCCAACGACAAGTTACAGCTACATCCACCAAACCATCGACGGGAGAATGAGTTCTTATCAAAAGGACTCGTTCAACCTTGAAGGAGCGCATCCAAAAACGACGTGCACGTGCTGCATGTGGGTGTGCCTTTATACGAAAAGCTCAAGGCATGCAAAAGAAAGAGGTGGTCAAAGAATCACCAAAATATAAACGAGTCTGGGTGCTGAAGGAGAAAACAGCCGAAACGCTTCCGCTTAGGGCGAGACATGACTCGTGTCTCGGGGGTGTTCCTAAGCCTTCGTCAGCCTCCGATTCCGTTCCTTTTGCTCCTATACCACCGGTGAAGCTCTATGATAGTGTGGACCTATCCTAATTCAGGATTCCATTGAAGGATCGCCTGGGTCCTTTACACAAAGATCGAGGCAAAGCTCTGGTGAATAAAACCCGAGAAGTTTCTCAGACTGGGGGTCGTGCAAACACTTTCGTTAAACCAAAGGCCACTCAAAGGTGTCCCGTCACCTCTAATCAAACCAGTGTACCTCATTGTACATGTTCATGCGTCGTGTACAAGACGACTCTTGGCATCGATCGCCCGAGGGTTCGTGTTGAAACCCAGGAGCCCGTTAATACCTCACACTCACAAGGGGGTGGTTATAAACATGTGACTCCTGATGTGACTTTGGATCATTCAAAGGTGACAACAAATCATCCTGAGAATGTCAACAAGGTTCTTCCTCCCCAAAAGAAGACGTGTCCGTCAAAAGACAATGTTATACGTGGGGTATCACACCAACAAACGATGGATTACTCCAATGAGCCGCACTATCAGGCTGGAGGTGTGAATAAATCCCAAAAGGATGATATTTGAGAAACTAACTCTCACTGTCCACATGAGAGGCTTATCAAGGTGGTATTATCGAAATGTAGCTATCCCAGGACTATTTCACAAGGGTCTCGATATTCGAGAAGCTTGCCACTGAGGCATTGAATCCTAAGCCAAGACGTTTCCACGAGAAAAAAATCCACTGTTCAGGATGATGAATTCCCTGAAGTCACTATTAATAAGGTTGACAAAGGAAAGTCTATCATTACTTCAAATGGTTCTAACCCTAATTTTTCTCCCGAAAGGAAAGTCAATTCAGGGATAGCTTAACGAATGTCTCGGCTCTAGCTAGGAGCCATCAGACATAGGCGTTACCCAAGGATGCACGAAGAACTATCTTTAGAAGATGAACTGTCAGATACTTGCTCCGTAATTGCCTCCAACGACACAATGTCCAGCATAGGGGAAGTAAGGGAATCGTTCATGATCACTCCTGACCTAGTGGCCCAAATGCTTCAAGAAGCACTAACTAAAAAACGAGAGGAATTCATGGCTGAAATGAACACTGAGATGGAGTTGATCATACAGCAGATGAGAGAGTTATAGACTCAATAACTTCAACCACTACCTGAGTCCAGTTAGCGGGCTAAATTCAGCCATCGTACTCAGAATGTCGTAGTTGGTAGTAATCCAGACGTGGGCGAAGCACCCCTCAAAAATACTGGGGGTGGTCTAATCGCATCCCTAAATAACATTAGAGGTGGTCCAAATGCACTCATTAAAAATAAAAATACTAGAGGTAGCCCCATCACTAATGATAACGCTAGGGGTGGTTTCATCGTTCCTCCTCAAAATGACCCAAAGAAAGATACAGATGATAATGAGATGATGAAAGAGCTGGAGAATAAGGCCAATGCCTTAATGTCCATTCAAGAAGTAAAGAGAACAGGCATTCCATGCCCATATCCAAGAGAGTGGGATTCAATCTCATACCCGGCGAAGTACAATCTAATTAACTTTACGCCATTTGACGGGAGAGGATCACCCACTCAACATTTGATTTACTTCAGGTCTCACTTGGGAGTGATCTTCGGGAATGAACCCCTAATGATTCGGTCATTCGTGGGTAACCTTCGTGGGGCGGCCTTCGATTGGTATCGACATCTCAAACCGGGGAGCATAAATTGCTAGGACGACATGGAAAGCTCGTTCCCTAACAACTTTTTCGATGATGACACCCACGTGTCGATCGAAGCTCTTCTAGATGAGAAGCAAAAAGATGATGAGTCAGTTGATAGTTTTGTCAAACGCTTCTGCAACAAGTCAATGAATTGTAGGGATCCTGTCACAGAGGAGTTCATCTTACAGACGTGCCATGATAATCTCTCCATCGATGTCCTTGAAGTCATGGGGGTTGTCCCCGCAATCACCTAGAAGGAATTAAAACTACGTGGAGATCAGGTTGAACGTTTCCTCAAAAGAAAGGAGCTCAAGAGGGGCCAACCGATGACTAAAGTACCTGCAACTGTTGACGATATTCATCAACAGACACCTTGGAGACAACAAAGGACTCTTAATCCGAAGTTCCAGGAGGAGTATTCTTTTGAAGATGATGAAGTTCCAACCATCTTCAAATACCTCCTCACTAACAATAAGATCAAGCTACCACCAATTACAAATCAGGAGGAAGCAAACAAGATTTCAGATCCTAAGTACTGTGCATACCACAGGAGGGTCCATCACCCCACCAAGACTTGTATTACGCTGAAAAACAACATTCAAGCCTTGGTTGATGTTGGCATCATAACACCGAAAGAAGCCGAATGAGAATGCCTTCCTCCAATAGGTATATGAGGTTAAACTGCTCCCATCCTCCGATAGGTATATGTGGTTAAGCTGCTCCCATCCTTCGATAGGTTTATGAAGTTAAACTGTTCCCATCATTCGATATGTCTATGAGGTTAAACTGCTCCCATCCTCCGATGAGTATAAGAGGTTAAACTGCTTCTCTGTGATACTCCAATGGGTATACGAGTCTAAACTATTTCCCTTATTTATAGCGAGAAGTTTCTGGAGAATATTACACACGATAGTCTTAAAGATAACCTGAGATCAAAGGTTCGTTCAAATCTATGCCCAATACACGTTGTCGGGTAGTCTATTCCCGTAACAATGGCGAAGTTTATGTATTCAACATCATAGCACTAAGTCTAAGAGAGTTAACTCTCTTAGCATAACGTTACATGCGGAACGGACTTAGATAATCTGTATGCTAGCCCGACTCAAACGGTAGTCCGTAAAGGCTCATTAAACCCATTGATGGTTGAGGGTTTGCAAAAAATCCTATAAGTGTGAGAGTCATTGACGCATCTGCTCTATTATTCGGTCTCGTGACTTGAGGATCCAACATTTTTAGGATAAAATCCATACATGCAGATGAATCAACTTTAACAGTTGGTACTGCAGCCCCAACACTTGGGACCACCACGCTCCAACGTCTTAAGAGCATAAACTGTATAGACACTGGTAGACGCGTTGCGATGAAAGTCAATGCTGATCAACGCGTTGCGATGGAAGTCAACGTCGGTCAATGCATGATCTCTGAACAACTCCAAAGTTTAGATATAAATTCCCAATAAAGATGATCAATTCAAAGTCAACTCAATGACACGAGCTAAAAGTTTAGAAACTTACATACCAATTTTAGTTCAAGACTTCAACAACGGTCAGACGATAAATGCAATGTCGGAAGAACTTCATCTGTTCGACAAAATACTGAATAGACTGAAGGCTGAAGAAGTCAAGAATTGAAACAATTCATAGGTATTTTTATGTGATCTCTTCAATGAAATACTAAAGAGATTAAAAGACAGGGCTTGTCTTATCCAAAGTATTCTAGAGTTTTCTATAAAAGAATGAGTCTGAAACACTTTGAAGGGGGTATCTGTAGGCGTCAAAATTTGCCTATGAGTTCCCGTACGCACTCGAGGCGAAATGCAGAAGATAAGCGTCATCATCCAAGTCAGGAAAGGATTATCTAGCCTCTTAAAAGCCAATAAATATACAAAGTGAGTCATTAGAGTGTACAAGTCAACAGAATGACGAAATGTACAATATAAGTTCGGAGAAGTCAGAAAGTGTCGAACACCTCAAAGTGGCCTGCAAAAAGAAGAGGCATTTATACCATGCTATAATTTGAATTTAAAAAATTCAAAACATAAAAGTTGTAGACCTCTTTGTCAGCTTTCTAACATATCTTATATCACCTTATTTTGAGATCGGACGAGGGAGTTAGAGCCAAAATACCAAAGACCATTCAGGCCGTTTTACACCAGCGAGACACAATCTGTGTCTCGGAGAAAATAGATATTTTGGCTATAATGTGGTTCTAATATAAAGAATCTTAAAACATAAAAGTTTTAGTTATCTTTGTTAGCTTTCCAAATCATCTTGAATCACCTCAATCGGAGGTCATATGAAAGAGTTAAGACTAAAATACCCGAGATAGTCCAAGCTGTCTCGGACATGTGCGAGACAGTCAAAGTGACTCGCGCCCATGTCAACTCTCGACGTGTTTTCTGATAAGATTAGCTTCTAGAACTTCTTGGGGTCATCCATAAACATGTGGTGATATCTTTAAACATGTGAAAGTTATTACACAACCAAAAACCAACCTAAACAGATAATAACGGTTGTTCTTTGATCCTATCCACAAACACGACATTCCTATCCACAAACACGGCATCTAAAGCCTATAAATACACCCTTAGCACCCTCATAAAATCAGATATGAAGGGAGCCACGAATTTTAGAGGAGCTAGGGTGAAGATCTGGAATTCTCGAGCCTTGGCGAAGCCCTGCAGGATTGGAGACTGAAGGAGCACGAATTTCAGAGAGGAGAAAGAGATCTTGGCGAGTTCTTCAGCATAAAGAAGGAGAGTTTGAGAGATCTAAGACCCGTCCCCTATTCCTCCAGATTTAAGCTTAGTCTTAATCTCGAGAAGAGCTACTGATTTCGCTTGGTCGATTTTAGCGCTTCAATCAAATACTTCCTTGGTGAAGTAGGAGCTTCGTTAATTTTCCGACAACCGGATCCGATCCGCGGTCATCCACGGATAAACCCCGGCACCGACAAAGAACCTACGCAAGCAAGAGATGATAAACGAATCTTGTGTTTATTTTCAAGAGAGTTGTAATCTTTATTTTTGTTATTTGAATTCATTTGTAAATGATTAAAGTTTTAATAAAATCAATGATGAAGGCGACTTTCAACGAAAACATTTACGAACTGAGTTAGGGCTGTATTTATAGGGTTTTAGAAACCATGAGCCGTTGAAATTCCTCCCTGAATCCTCCCACACGTTCTCTAAAACTCATGTAGCCATTGCATGATTAACGAGTCAAAAGGCAAAACAAAACGCGTGGCGTGGTGTGGCGTGGCGAGGTGCGCACGCGTGTGTGTTATCCAAAGCCCAAACAAATTGAATGCCCACTGTAGGCGTCTAAAAATACCTATGGGTGCCTGCACACAGATCAAGACAAAGAGAAGGTGATGAACGTCGTTATCCGAATCAAAGAGGATTATCCAACGCCGATAAGCGCATAAAGCGAATCGACAAACTGTTGATGACACGACAACGAACCACCACAATGGAAAACGCCAAGTGGACCGCACGCGTCAATCAACATGCGTGCGTCAATCAACACATGTGTGTCAATCAACACGCGTTCGACGGTCAATTCCGCAACGAAGCGTACAAGTCAACAAGACGATCAATTACGCAAAACGGTAGAAAATACAAGTCCCGGAAAGACCAGAAAACACCAGAGCTCAGAAAAATTCGAAACACCGCGTCCGCGCGGGTCGGACCGCGTCGACCCACGCCCGCGCGGGTCGGCCAAGTCCGACCCGCGGCGGCGCGGGTCGGACAAAGCCGACCCGCGATTTCTGGGGGGCGATTGATTATCAAGACGAGGAGGTGCTGCCGGATTGTGGAGTCAAAGGAGCACGAATTTCAGCGAGGGTTGACAGATCTTGGCGAGTTCTTCGGCATAAAGAAGGAGAGTTCGAGAGATCCGACGCCCGTTCCCGTCCGTCCCTTGAGATTAGGCTTGGTCTTAATCTCGAGAAGAGCCCTGATTTCGCTTGGTCGATCTCAGCGCTTCAAATCAAATACTTCCTCGGTGAAGACGAAGCTCTGCCGAATTTTTCATCAACCGGATCCAGATCTAAGGCGGTCCACGGATAAACCCCGGCACAGGCAAAGATCCCACGCAAGCAGAAGACCGATAAACGATCTCTGCGTTTGTTTTGACGAGAGTTGTAACTTTTTGTTTTCATTGTGTAAGAGTCTTATAAAAAGACCATCTTTTTGTTTTTATTGTAACGACCGAAGTTGTAATGAATACCGCAATGAATACAATAATTTTCGACGCAAACAAACTGGCGACCACAGTGGGAGGCAACAGCTTCGCTTCCGGAGCTGTCGTGTCGCAACCTCGGATCTGCATCCCGGTTGAAGAAGTGGTCGAATACGAGTTCGACCAACTGAAGTTCGAGGAATATCTGTCGTCTTCCTCCTCCAGATCCTCCGCCTCTCGCAAGCGAAGGAAGATCAACGCCCCCGTTGTTGCGGTAGCTGAACCTTGCAACGCCCTTCCGGCCTCTAATGAGTCCGGATCTGCAGATCGCCACCCCTCCTCAATCAAGGAGTTGAGTACAAAAGGCGCGCCCATTTTATCGAAGAGAGCTCGTCAAAGACAGCGCCAACGCTGTGCGCGTCAACTCGCTAGAGCCTTGGAGTTAATTGACGGGATCCGTTACAAGGCGGATCTGAAAATTAGGTAACGCCAAGCACCCCAATAGCGGACAGATGTCCTCCCCTCCAAACCAATAGCAAATGATTGGATCCAAATCAAAAAGATCCGTTCAACTCTGGAGGAGAGAATTCAAAAGCGCTGCGCGCTTGCGCGCACGCGAATTCTTGTGCAAAAAGCACAAAAGATGCAGAAGAAGGACATAGCTAAGAAACAACCAAGACTGCATCAAACTTAGAGGCCAAAATCCAAAACGGCAGCCGAAAAGATCGAGAATCGCGGGTCACTTGAATCCGACCCGCCGGCGCGCGGGTCACTTCAATCCGACCCGCCAATTCGCAGGTCACTTGGAACCGACCTTCCAAATCGCAGGTCACTTGGATCCGACCTTCCACTTTGCAGGTCACTTGGATCCGACCTTTCAAATCGCAGGTCACTTGGATCCGACCCTCCACTTTGCGGGTCACTTGGATCCGACCCTCCACTTCGCGGGTCACTTGGATCCGACCTTCCAAATTACGGGTCATTTGAATCCGACCCTCCAACCCGTCGGTCACTTAAATCTGACCCGCGCCAGAGTCAAGGCAGAAGATGTTCTACACCTGTTTCGTCGATCCCTATGAGTTCCGCACCTCCGACGGAGCACCGGGACAGTGCGGACTTATCCCATTTCAAGGTGAGGATAGTCGATCGCCTGGGTCCTTTGCACGAGGATCGAGGCAAAGTTCTGATCGAAGAATGCTTGGGTCCAGTGACTGAACCCCGAGCGATTCGTCGAGCTGGGGGTCGCACACGCCCTCATAATAATTTCAAGCCTTCTCATGAAGGGAAAACTCCAATTTCTACCCGCCTCGGGGTGTTTATCCAAAACCAAGAGCCTGTTGAGATCCTGCGCTCCCAAAAGCGTAGTTCTACACACGTGACTCTTGAGAATGCTAATAAAGCGGCAACTCCCCTGAAAGAAACGTATTCATCTGACGATGACAACGTTATACCAGGGGAGTTATGTCAACACACGATAGGTTGCTCCGGTCATCTGATCGATGAGTTGTACTATCGGGCTGGGGGTATGAACGAGTCTCAGAAGAAAGTACCCGGGAATTGGAGTCTCACTGCCCGTGCGCTAAGATAATCAGGACAGTATTATCAGCATGTAGTTGCCCCAAGACCGCTCCGCAGAGGGTCTCCATATCCGAGAGGATCTCCAATGGAATGACTAAGTCCAAACCAAAGCGTCTCTGTAAAAAGAGATCGGTTGTTCAAGGTGACGAACTCCCGGAAGTCACAATAAATATGGCTGATAAGGGAAAGTCGATTCGACCTTCTAGTTCTGACCCTCTCGTATCGCATCGTCTAACCCGGTTGCGATCAGGGACCACTAGACGTAGGGACTACCAAAGAATGCAGAGAGGGTTATCCTCGGACGATGAAGCATCGGATGATAACTCTGCAGTCGCTTCTAACAATACGGTATCTAGCCCAGGGCAATCCCACGAAATGTTTATGATTAACACCGAAGAAGCAACTAAAATGGTTGAGGATGCTCTAGCGAAGCAGAAGCAAGCATTTAAATGCGAAATAGAAATGGCTATGCAGCGGATGAAGGAAGAGCACGACCGACAGATTCGGGCTCTTTCCAATCAAATGGGCAAATCCAGCTGTCGCAACGCTGCTAACCAAGTAGGTAGTGATTCAGATGTGGATGAACGCCTCAATGCTGATAACCCTCTCGTTGACCAAAACGCTGGGGGTGGCCCCACTAAAGCCAACAACGCTAGGGGTGGCCGTGTTATTCCTCCTTCAAATCGTCCGAGGCCCGACACGAGTGAGGATGAGAAAATGAAAGATCTCGAGAGCAAAATCAACGCTCTAATGTCTACTCGAGAGGTGAAAAGGACCGGCATTCCATGTCCCTATCCAAGAGAATGGGATTCGATCCCGTATCCGGCGAAGTTCAACCTGATTAACTTCACGCAATTTGACGGGAAGGGTTCACCCACTCAACATCTGATCTACTTCAAGTCCCACTTGGGTATGATCTCCGGCAATAAAGCCTTGATGGTTCGGTCATTCGTTGGCACCCTTCGCGGGCCGGCCTTCGATTGGTACCGCCGTCTCAAGCCCGGAAGTATTAACAACTGGGACGATATGTAAAACTCATTCCTTGGTAACTTCTTTGATGACGACGACGAGGTATCCATCAGGACACTTTTTGATGAGAAACAAGAAGATGACGAGACAGTCGATGACTTCGTCAAGCGCTTTTGGAATAAAGCAATGAACTACCGAGATCCGATCGAGGAGGACTTCATCCTCCAGACTTGTCATAACAACCTATCTATTGAGATATTAGAAGTGATGGGAGTTGCACCGTCCAACACTTGGAAAGAGTTGAAGATGCGCGGAGAGCGAGCCGAACGCTTCCTCCGAAGGAAGAAAGCCGAGAGGAGCCAACCGACGGTCAATCCTCCGAACTCGAACTTTGCCTCCCGTGGTAAGGGCAAGGCACCTGCAGTTGCTGTTGGTACTAATCAAACGTCACAACAGCAATCCCGAAGGCAGCAAAAGACTTCGGACCCGAGACTCCAAAAAGAGTATTCCTTCAAGGACGAGGACGTTCCAGCCATCTTCGAATCTCTCCTTGAAAACAACAACATTAAGCTTCCACCCATCACAAATCAGGAGGAAGCTGATAACATTTTGGATCCAAAGTATTGTGCGTACCACAGGAGGATCCTCCATCCCACCAAGGATTGCTTCGCTCTCAAGAATAGCATTCAAACCTTGGTTGAAGCCGGCGTTATATCGCTCAATTAAGTCGAATGAACACTCCGAAGAGTATACGGCTTCTTAATCCTCCGACCAGTATAAGAGGTTAAACTGCTCCCTGATACTCCAATTGGTATATGAGTCTAAACTGTTTCCTACCATTGACGGGAAGTTCCAGGAGAATTTTTATATGTAATATTCTTAAGGATAACCCGATCATGTAACCGAATGTAATGATAAACCTAGTTTCGCGAAGAAGCTGGGGGTGGATGATTCATGTAACGGGGAGTTCCCGGAAGAATACTATATGTAATTTTCTTAGGGATAACCCGATCATTACAAACAAAGTGATAAACACTAAACCTCCATTGTGATTTCCGAACACTCTTTTGCTGAGATGAAATTCGATCACTTCAGTGGATCAATTTTCCCTCACAAAACTCTCACTGGTGTTTGACGACTCATAGTCTCCCACCACAGAGTCCCCCACTGATCAGACTAATTGACGGTGGGACCATCAAAATTCTTTCCTGTTTAATCCATTCAAACTTTTGACGCGTTTGTGCACGTAACATTGACGATTGTCAAACCCCTCCGTGTTAAGTATTTATCACTTGACACCAAGAATCCCCGTTGAGTAATCGGTACAAGTCAACACTACAAGTCAACACCCCCACTATAATTTGTACTCTCACTCCCATTTGGTCAAACCTTCTTACAGTTAGGACCACAATCAAAATCTCCTCTCGATTCCTCCAATGAACGAGAGATCCACAAATCGAGCGGTCAAACCTTCCTACAGTTAGGATCGTCTCAAACATACCACTTGGTCAAACCTTCTTACAGTTAGGGCCAAATCCAAAATCCCCTCTTGATTCCTCCAATGAACGAGAGGTCCACTTTCAAATCGGGTGATCAAACCTTCTTACAGTTAGGATCACCTCAAACTCATCTTTAGTTCGGTAATCAAACCTTCCGACAGTTAGGGTTATCCCAATCTTTTCGATTCTCGGAATGGATATCCCACTCCTAGTTTCACCTTTCCGGATTCTGGGGGTGGAGATCCCACCTCGAGTTTCCTTTCCAACTGGAGATAGAATATAAAATTCTTCCTCTTCAGCTTTAGGAGATAGGATATAAAATTCTTCCTCTCCCGCATCGGGTTCGTCTTTGCCCCAGGAGAAGACACCAATTTTTCAAACTCCTAAAATCCGTGCTTCACAAGCACGGGGTATTTTATCCCGAAGCCTAAGTAGGGATAAGTCAATGCTTAACCTATGTTGCTGGGTGGTTCGTTCCCGTAAAAACGACCGAGTCTACGTATTCAGCATCGTAGCAACAAAAATCCATGCCTTTTATGCATGGGGAATTTTATCCCGAATCCTGAGTAGGGATAAGTCAACACCTAACACTCTTTCACCGATTGAAAAAGACACCAGAATCCAGTCTGGGGCATTTTATCCCGAAGCCTAAGTAGGGATAAGTCAACGCTTAACCCGCGTTGCTGGGTGGTTCGTTCCCGTAAAAATGACCGAGTCTACGTATTCAGCATCGTAGCAACAAAAATCCAAGCCTTTTATGCATGGGGAATTTTATCCCGAATCCTGAGCAGGGATAAGTCAATGCCTAACACGCGTTGCCGGTTAGTCTTTTGCCGTGAAAAGGACAAAAGCCCACATATTCGACATTATGGCAGGCCGTTATTAATAACGCCAAAATCCACGCCTCACACGCGCGGAGAATTTTATCCCGAACCCTAAGTAGGGATAAGTCAACGTCTAACTCGCGTTGCCAGTTTAGTCTTTTACCAATTAAAAAAGACACCAGAATCCAGTCTGGGGTATTTTATCCCGAAGCCTAAGTAGGGATAAGTCATAACAATGGCGAAGTCTACGTATTCAATATCGTAGCATCAAGTCTAAGGGAGTTCATTCCTTTAGCACAACGTCACGTGCGGAACGGACTTAAACAATCCGCATGCAAGCCCGATTCAAACGGTAATCGGTAAAGGCACGCCAAATCCGTTGAAGGCTGAGGGTTTGCCAAAAACCTTAAAGTCTACGTCTGATACACGTCGCTGTTTAGTCTTTTCACAGGAGAAAGACGAAGTCTACGTATTCAATATCGTAGCACTAAAAGGGTTAACTCTTTTAGCTTAACGTCACATGTGGAACGGACTTAAACAATCTGCATGCTAGCCCGATTCAAACGGTAGTCGGTAAAGGCTTATCAAACCCGTTGATGGCTGAGAATTTGCCAAAAATTCTATAAATACGAGTCATTGACGTATTAGCTTCATTAGTTGGTCTCATGACTTGAACATCCAACAAACTTCAGGATAAGATCCACACGTGCAGATGAATCAGCTTTAATAGTTGGTCCTGCAGCCCAACATTCGGGACCTTCACGCTCCAATGCCTTAAAAGCTTAAACTGTGTAGACTCTAGCAAACGTACGAGTATAAACTGTGTTAACGCCGGTCAACGCGTTACAGTAAAGATCGATGTCGGTCAATGCATCAGCAATTTCGCCAAAATAAGGCAAAAGATGACTCCAAGGATTTCAGTTACAATCAGATATGAATTTCTGACGGAGAGGATTAGTTCAAAGTCAACTCAATGGCACGAGCTAAGTTCAGAAACTTACACACCAATCTCAGTTCAAGATTTCAACAACGGTCAGACGATAAACGCAGCGCCAGAAGAATTTCATCTATTTGACGGAACAATGAATAGATTGAAGGCTGAAGAAGTTAAGAATTGAGGTAGTTAAAGGTCGCTCTACGAAATAGAGGAGATGGCCTATCTTATCCAAAGCATTCCAGACTCCTCTATAAAAGAAAGAGTCTGAAATACTTTGGAGGGGGTATCTGTAGGCGTCTAAAAATGCCTATAGGTGTCCGCACACAGCTCGAGACAAAGAGAAGGTGATGAACGTCGTTATCCGAATCAAAGAGGATTATCCAACGCCGACAAGCGCATAAAGCGAATAGGCAAACTGTTGATGACACGACAACGAACCACCACAATGGAAAACGCCAAGTGGACCGCACGCGTCAATCAACATGCGTGCGTCAATCAACACGTGTGTGTCAATCAACACGCGTTCGACGGTCAATTCCGCAATGAAGCGTACAAGTCAACAAGACGATCAATTACGCAAAACGGTAGAAAATACAAGTCCCGGAAAGACCAGAAAACACCAGAGCTCAGAAAAATTCGAAACACCGCGTCCGCGCGGGTCGGACCGCGTCGACCCGCGCCCGCGTGGGTCGGCCAAGTCCGACCCGCGGCGGCGCGGTCGGCCAAGTCCGACCCGCGCCCGCGCGGGTCGGATCCATCCGACCCGCGCAAGCACGGGTCAGACCAGTCTGCTGCGCTGTTTTGACCTCCTGATGTGTATTTCGACGGTTTTAACGGTTCTCTCAAGATCTTTTCAGTTCCAGAGGTTCCCAACTACCTAGATATCATCACCAAACGTGGTTAGGCTGTTGTCAACTGAAGATAGAGCCAAATCACTTATTCTCATCCAAATAAACGCTTCTGAAGCCCTATAAATACAAGCCTAGGGCCTCCTTTCAGCGGGACGATTGATTATCAAGACGAGGAGGTGCTGCCGGATTGTGGAGTCAAAGGAGCACGAATTTCAGCGAAGGCAAATCAGATCTTGGCGAGTTTTTCGGCATAAAGAAGGAGAGTTCGAGAGATCCGATGCCCGTTCCCGTCCGTCCCTTGAGATTAGGCTTGGTCTTAATCTCGAGAAGAGCCCTGATTTCGCTTGGTCGATCTCAGCGCTTCAAATCAAATACTTCCTCAGTGAAGGCGAAGCTCTGTCGAATTTTCCATCAACCGTATCCAGATCTAAGGTCGTCCACGGATAAACCCCGGCACAGGCAAAGATCCCACGCAAGCAGAAGACCGATAAACGATCTCTGCGTTTGTTTTGACGAGAGTTGTAACTTTTTGTTTTCATTGTGTAAGAGTCTTATAAAAAGACCATCTTTTTGTTTTTATTGTAACGACCGAAGTTGTAATGAATACCGCAATGAATACAATAATTTTCGATGCAAACACCCACAACACCCCCCTATTGGGGACCCTCAAGGGGTAAAGAAAAGAGAACCAATTTAAACACCAACCCATTCATTACACTAGGTAATGTAGGACTATTGTTTGAAGGTAAATTGCCTTTTCTCCCAAC
>NC_033800.1:108553550-108572704 GCF_001876935.1 Asparagus officinalis
TAAAAAAAGGCAATGTTTGACTGAAAACTCAGGAAATAAAATAAATCAATAAATCAAAAAATAAATATAGGTTAGGTAACCTTTCGTATCGTGAATTCGGTAGAGGTAGCTTTCAGATTTGAACTTTTCCTTAGTGGGTTCATCGCAACCTGAGGGAAATAATGGACTATGCCTTGAATTTGGCCCCTTATACCAGATATTGATAAAATCACACACAATACGTCTTCATCTATTGAGTAAAGCGGGTTGAGCGTGGCCATGCTCACAATAACCGACTCATGAGACTTTCTAAGAGTTAGCTCTGTCCCTCCTCCCCCCAACCGCGACCATCATAGTTCCTCTCACATAGGTAAGTCCTCCAATGGTACTACAGCTAGATATCATATCCTCCATAGTATATGCGTTGGACTTATTAAGAGTAAAACTCAACCTAACCAGCTGTATCATAAGAGCATCATCATCATAGAGAAGGGGTAGTAGCAGATGCTACCATAATGATATATGAATATATCTAGGTCGATGCTCCACACGAGTGTCACTAGTCCAGCTTGTTTCTACCACATTTAAACTACATTAGGATTGTGTCTCCAAATAAAGGTTGGGTTCCTGCTATCAGTGACCTCACCTATGGGCTTAACCCCATCTCCCTCGATGAATCCAGAACTACACTCCTGGATAGACCCTTAGTCAATGGGTCAGCAAGATTCTTTTTAGACTTTACAAAGTCTAGAAGCACAACTTTACCTAGTAGGCGTTGTATATATTTATATCTTATTTGAATATGTCTGTTAAGTTTTTATTAACATGCACTTGCTTTAGAAGCTCTATGGTGGATCTAAAATCAGAGTGAATAGAAATTGGAGGAGAGGGTTTAGGGACCAATGACAGTTCAGAGAGTAGATCTTTTAACCATTCCGCTTCTGTGCAAGTGGTATCAAGTACAATCAATTCAGACTCCATGGTGCTCCTGACAATTACTATTTTCTTATAAGATTCTAAGGATACAACTGCACCACAAAAAAGGAATACATATCTAGATGTAGACTTTACACTATTAGAATCCGTGACCCAATTGGCGTCACTATACCCTTCTATTGCATCAGGGTACCCAGTGTAAGTCAAACAATATTCAACCATGCCTTTCAAGTATTTAAATACTCTCTCTAAGACAATCTAGTGATCTTTGCTAGGGTTGCTAATATATCTGTTCGCAGGGAAAATTGTTTTCTTCATTGATGTTATTGCACACTCTTTGATAATAGTTAATCAGTTACAAAGAGCCGGTCTTTTTATAAGATCCGGTTATAACAAAATCAAAAAAAGAAAGAAAAATTATAACTTTCCTTATTTGTCGAACGAATCGCGAGATCCTGTTTTGCGGTCTCTCGCTTGTGTGGGTTCTTTGCCTGCGCCGGGGTTAATCCGTGGACCACCGCGCGATCTTGATCCGGTCAGATCTACACGGTATAGCGGGTGTTATCTCACGAAGGAAATAACAGCCGAGGGGATTATTTCACCAAGGAAATAATAGCTCGTAGTTATCGAAATCGACCAAGCGAAATCGAGACTCTTCTCGGGATCAAAGGCCAAGCTTTGATCCGGAGGGAAACTGTGTAGATCTCAGATCTGATCTCTCTCGAACTCCTGCCTTATTTGGCGTGGATGATCGCCAAGAACCAGATCTGAATGTCCAAGTCTTCAAGTCTTCAAGTCTTCAAAACTCCAAAGTTAATTCTCAATTTGGCAGAGTTTCGGCTCTAAAAGTTCCAACCCTTCACAAATGAGCCATGCCCCTCTATTTATAGGCACTCAGAACTGTGCTCGGACACAGATCTGGCTGGCCACCTAGAGGTGGCTCGGCCACCTAGCCACCTAGAGGTGGCTCGGCCACCGAGCCACCTAGAGGTGGCTCAGTTTTGGCCGAGTCCCCCAGGTGTTGTGCTATTTTGTCGTTTTCCGGTTTCGCTGTTGATTTGGACTCTGATTTGTTGATCTGAATCCTGATTTGGCAGTAAATCTGCCTTGACGTTCGAGTTCGAATCCGTTCTACAGTCGGATGACTCGTTGACTTCCCGAACCGTTGGCTTAATTCCGCACGCGAATGGATGCATTCCGTTGCTTGCGTGCGATTCGTTAACCTCGTCGCCTCGTTAATCCGCTTCGTTGCGTGTCACTTGGCTTCGGTGTTGTGGACTGACGCTCGTGTTTAAATACGTCACCCGATGGTTTGTTGATTTGTCGAATCATCGTGCCGATCTGTGTTCAAGGACCTATAGGCAGTTTTATACGCCTACAGATACCCCCTCTAAAGTATTTTGCCTCGTTCTTTTATAGAAGAGTCTGGAATGCTTTGGATATGATTGCCCTAACCTTCAATTGGTATGACAGGACTTTGGAATGGCTTCTATTCTTGATTCCTTCAATCCTTTAGGCTATTCGGTGCTTTGTCGAATGTCTGTAAGGGTTCCGGTGCTACATTTATTGTCTGACCGTTGTTGAAATTTTAAACCTGAAGTCGATTCCTGATTTTCTGATCTTTTAGCTCGTGTTTGTTGGTTCAACATAGAACTGACCATCGATCGTTGACGTTGAGTCTTTATTTTGTGACGCGTTGTCCGGCGTAGTGTTGTTGAGTTATCCTTAAGAATATTTTTAGAAAAATATTCTCTAGAAACTTCTCAACCAAAAATAGGAAATAGTTAATACTCGTATACCTTATTGGAGTATTAAGAAGCAGTTTATACTCGTATACTTTTTGGAGTATTAAGAAGCAGTTTATACTCGTATACTTTTCGGAGTAATTCTCATGTTCGAATGAGCTGAACCGGCTTAATAATGAGCTGAACCGGCTTGATATTGACCCAAAAAGACAGTAATTAGGCTCAAAAAATCTTTCGACCCTTCCGAATGTGTGAGAGAGGCAAGCATAAACAGAGGATTGAACCCTCGGTCGATTTGAAGTTGTTTCGATACTCGATTCAACTTCAATTTGAATTCTGGTTCAAATCTGGTTCAACCTGCTTCAGGACTGGTTCAACCTGGTTCAAAGCTGGTTCAGGACTGGTTCATCCTGGTTCATCCTGGTCTGGTCTGCTTCAGTCTGGTTTGGCCTGGTTCAGCCTGGTTTGGCCTGGTTCAGCCTCTTTTGAACTGATTTGGACTGGTCTGGCCTGGTTCAACCTGGTCCGGTCTGGTTCAAGTCTGGTTCACCTATAAAAGCCTCTTTTTCTCCTCCTCTTAGGCTCCCCCCCCCCCCCCTTGACCTTTTCTTTGATTCTCTCTTCCTTCGAGCATCCTTTCTCCCTCAAATCTTCATAATTATCCTAGATCCATCTTTCCTTTGGATCTTAGGCTGAAAAATCCCTCCAAAATCTTCATATAAAAATTTCTCTCAGACCCCTCGAGCACGTGGTTTGAGCATCTTTCAAGAGCTAATTTTTTTGTCGGATCCTTGAGTTTTTCTTCAGGTAAATCCTCCATAATTTTGGGATATTTCATGTTTAATTCAATTTATGAACTTGTGGGATTGCATGTGAGGGTTAGGATTATGATTTGGTGCCTCGAGCTCATCTTTCAGGGGGGTAGAATTGCAATAAAAAGGGGAATTTTTTCTGGATCTGATCCCCTAATTTATTTTGCAGATCATTATGTCGCGTGTCCCGAGAGGTCTCTCCCCTGCTGCACCGGCTGATGGCGTGCTTCCTTCATAGGCTGGTGAGCTATTTTTGGCATATTTGGAAATTTACAAATTAGTCCTCTTTTTCCTGGAAATTTGCAAATTAGTCCTTTTTCCCACGTTGTTCTCTTTGGTGAGGCAATCGAGAAGAGCCTTGATTCTCCTTGGTGAGGATCGATGCTTTAAAGATGGGTTTTGCTTGGTCAATTCAAATCTTCCGGTATATTAGGGCGATTTCGTGTTATTTTACACTTCGTAGGTCGGTGTATGTTACCATGTTATTTACATGATGATGCATACCGTTCTTCCAGTGTAAGACACTCAAAGTCGTCTCTCTAATCACCCCGTGGATGATCTTATTTCGCTCTTTTACGAGACAGACTTAATTCATGGATAATTTTCTGACTCTATCTTTGTTTTGTTGCAGTCGAGTTCCCCACGGACAGTCTCTCTCCTCATGCTACTACCGGTCATAGTGGGGATGTTTTATCTTCAGTTTCCGCCAGGCAGGCCATCAGTCCACTTCCTCGGTCGAATTCCCGCGATAGGAGGATGGTGAGTCCCGAAATCATCCTAATATCCGACGATGAAGGGGAAGAGGATCTCATTGCTGTAATTATGTCTGACCAAGAATCTATCCTCCCGGTCTCCGAATCCGTGCAGGGCATCCTCCAAAAATTAGAGAAGGTTATGCAACAAATGGCCACCGCCATTAGTTCTGGATGGGGAAGATTTTATGATTTGCTCCCTTTCATAGCAGATAGTCTTAAAGACATTCAGCGCGTAGGTGGCATCCGGCTAGCTAGACAATGTGAGTTAAGGTTGACTTGCTTAGAGGAACTCATGTATCGTTTGGAAGAGATAGTACACTTCGACTCATATGATGAGGTCACGCCGCTCATGATCAATGCTCAGATTCAGAGGATGTACGAGCGTAAGGCCCGAGCGAGACGCATATCAGAGCAAGAAATCATCGTTGCGAACTTGTACGAACGACAACGTCATCTGCGGACTAAGATAGATGCTTATAACAACATTTCTGATAGGACAGGGATTAGGACCGTCCAAGGGGAGAGGACTCTAAAAGATTTTGAGCTCGAGAGCACCAGAGTTCAAAATGTTTATAGAGGAGAGCTGGAGGTTCTTCACGCGTTACGCCGAGAAGACGTAACTACCGACGCTGCCGCCGTTCTTGCTTATGCCAAGCTTCAGAAGGAAGAAGAGGAGAAGGTTCGAGCGGAACACGCAGAGGAACTTGCCGCTGTTAAGGCTAAAATTGCTTCCTTCAGTTTGTTAGATCTGATTTGAGACGTCTTCTTGTATCTCCACTTGGTCTGATTTTATTAATGAAATAAAGTCTTTTCTTTAGCGCACTCCTCTCTTTATCATTATGTTTCTCTGTTGATTGTGAACCCAACGGTCATAATACTTACAGGATTTTTGGCAAATCCTCAGCCATCAACGGGTTTGATAAGCCTTTACCGATTACCGTTTGAATCAGGCTAGCATGCGGATTGTCTAAATCCGTTCCGCATATAACGTTGTGCTAAGAGAGTGAATTCTCTGAGATTTTGTGCTATGATGTCGAATACATAGACTTCACCATTTGTTACGGGAATAGGCTACTCGGCGACACGTGTTAGGTGTTGATTGTAGGATTTTTGGCTAACCCCAGCCTTCAACGGATTTGATTAGCCTTTACCGACTACCGTTTGAGTCGGGCTAGTATGCAGATTGTCTAAATCCATTTCGCATGTAACGTTGTGCTAAGAGAGTGAATTCTCTTAGACTCGGCGCTACGACTTCGAATACGTAGACTTCGCCATTGTTATGAGAATAGGCTACCCAGCAACGTGTATTAGACGCTGACTTATCCCTACTTAGGCTTCGGGATAAAATATCCCAGAATAGAACTCTGGTGTCTTTTTCTACGGAGAAAGACTAAACCAGCGACGCGTGTTAGGCGTCGGCATATCCTTTCTTAGGATTCAGGATGAAATTCCCCACGCGTGTAAGGCATGGATTTTGGCGTTATTAATAACAACCTGCCACAATGTTGAATATGTGAGAGCGCGGGTTAGGCGCAGACTTATCCCTGCTTAGGTTTCAGGATAGGATACCCCAGAATCAAACTCTGGTGTCTTTTTCTACGGAAAAAGACTAAACCGACAGCGCGTGTTAGGCACAGACTTATCCCTGCTTAGGATTTGGGATAAACTTCCTAGACTGGAATTCTAGTGTCTTCTTCAATCGGTGAAAGACTAAACAGGCAACGCGTATTAGGCGTTGACTTATCCCTACTTAGGATTCGGGATAAATTCTCCGTAGCTGTGAAGCACAGATTTTGGGAGTTGAAAAAGGTGGTGTCTTCTCTTGGGGCAAAGACGAACCCGAAATGGGAGAGGAAGAATTTTATATTCTATCTCCCGACACTGAAGAAGAAGAATTTTATATTCTATCTTTAGTTGGAAAAGAGACTCGAGGTGGGATCTCCACCCCCAGAATCCGGAAAGGTGAAACTAAGAGTGGGATCTCCAATCCGAGAATCGAAAAGATTCAGATAACCCTAACTATTGGATGGTTTTATTACCGAACTAAAGATGAATTTCTCATTTATCGAGAGTGAATTGTGATTTTGGTCCTAATTGTAGGAAGGTTTGACCAAGCAGGAGTTTGAGATGATCCTAACTGTAGGAAGGTTTGATCACTCGATTTGAAAGTGGATTTCTCGTTCATTGGAGGAATCGAGAGGGGATTTTGACTGTGGTCCTAACTGTAAGAAGGTTTGACCAATTGGGAGGTTTGAGACGATCCTAACTGTAGGAAGGTTTGATCGCTCGATTTGTGGACCTCTCGTTCATTGGGGGAATTGAGAGGGGGTTTTGGTTTTGGCGTTTCGGTACTAAGTCTTTCGAAAACCGAAACTCTCTCAGGAATTGTATTGGTGCAGTTGCACTCCGACAATACTGCCCGAATGAGTTTGAAACAAGGGCATTGGGTCTCTAGTCCTCTAGGACTCCTCTCCCTGGTTTTTCTCGTGCTCCCATCACGATAGTACAACTCGTCAGTTTGACAATCGGAGTAACCTATCGTGTGTGGGCACGACTTCTCAAGTATAACATTATCGTCATCAGACAATAATATTTCCTTCTGAGGGCGGACTGTCTTCTTCGGGCTTTCGAAAGTCACATGCCTTGAAACATGCCTTTTTAGGGCGTGAGTTCTCAGCGGGCTCCTGGACTTCGATACGCAAATTGGTGCGCGTAGCTGCCCTGATTTCTTTGTCATGTTGGAGGTGACGGCGACCCCCAGCGTGTTGAGTCGTTCTGGGCTTCTTCATCATGCCCAAACGATCTTGAATAGGAGCTTTGCATCGTCCTTCAGGAAATGGACCGAGGCGCTCCAAAACTGGCTTCTTCCTTCGGGATGATTCTGTATGATCTCTCGGAGAAGCTATTGGAATTATCGGCGACTTTGGTTGATTCGCCGGAGGTTGACCTTGCTTCGAAGGCTGGAATTATCGGCGACTTTGGTTGATTCGCCGGAGGTTGACCTTGCTTCGAAGGCTGCAACAATTTTGCCTCAGCCTGAATCGCCGCTTCAGACTTTGGCTTCCATACTTGGCGGGTTGGTGGCGGCTTCTTGGCCACGTCCTTCTGCAGTCTTCTACGGGCTTCTTGGACTTGAGCCCGTGCCTGAGCTCATAGTGCGTGGCACTTTCGAATGCGCTCCTCAAGTGTCGAACTGTTCCGTTTGACACGGACCCATTCATTTGTTGGCGGCTTGGAGCAGTCGCCATTCATCGGTGGTTGAGGTTGTTTGCCTTTCCTGCTCTTCAGATCCGCGTGATAGTGGACTCTGTCGGTGGACTCGATCGCCTTTGCGAGTTGCCGCGCCAAGCGTTAACGTTGCCTCTGGCGGGCTCTCTTCGAGAGAGTGACAACACCCTCAACAATAGAGGCATCGGCGGGAGTAGGGTTGACCTGGTTGGGGGTCGGCGGAACTTCACCTGACGCAACTTTAGCGTCAATTGGGGCGAGAGCTTCATTGGCGTTCTGAACTTCTTCGAACCAACGAACTTTTCTCCTGGAGGAGAACTTCTTGGACTTGCGGGGGGAGGTAGATCCGGACGAGGATGAAAGATACTCCTCGAACTTGGCCTGATCGAATTCATACTCGACCTCCTCCTCGACCGGGATTGAAATCCGCGGCTGCGACGCGACGATCTCGGCAGTGAGATCGGTGGCTCCCACTGTGGTCGCCAGATTGTTCGCTGGAAATTTTTTTTTCTTCATTGATGTCATTGCACACTCTTTGTTAACAGTTAATCGGTTACAAAGATCCGGTCTTTTTATAAGATCCGGTTACAACGAAATCAAAAAAAGAAAGAAAAATTACAACTTTCCTTATTTGTCGAACGAATCGCGAGATCCTGTTTTGCGGTTTCTCGCTTGTGTGGGTTCTTTGCCTGCGCCGGGGTTAATCCGTGGACCACCGCACGATCTTGATCCGGTCAGATCTACACGGTATAGCGGGTGTTATCTCACGAAGGAAATAACAGTCGAGGGGATTATTTCACCAAGGAAATAATAGCCCGTAGTTATCGAAATCGACCAAGCGAAATCGAGACTCTTCTCAGGATCAAAGGTCAAGCTTTGATCCGGAGGGAAACCATGTAGATCTCAGATCTGATCTCTCTCGAACTCCTATCTTATTTAGGGTGGATGATCGCCAAGAACCAGATCTGAATGTCCAAGTCTTCAAGTCTTCAAAACTCCAAAGTTAATTCTCAATTTGGCAGAGTTTCGGCTCCAAAAGTTCCAACCCTTCACAAATGAGCCATGTCACTCTATTTATAGGCACTCAGAACTGTGCCCGGGCACAGATCTGGCCGGCCACCTAGAGGTGGCTCGGCCACCTTGCCACCTCTAGGTGGCTCGGTTTTGGCCGAGTCCCCCAGGTGTTGTGCCGTTTTGCCGTTTTCTGGTTTCGCTATTGATTTGGACTCTGATTTGGCAGTCCGGATCCTGATTTGGCAGTAAATCCGCTTCGGTGTTCAAGTTCGAATCCGTTCTACGGTCGGATGACTCGTTGACTTCCCGAACCGTTAGCTTGATTCCGCACGCGAATGGATGCATTCTGTTGCTTGCGTGCGATTCGTTAACCTCGTCGCCTCATTAATCCGCTTCGTTGCGTGTCACTTGGCTTTGGTGTTGTGGACTGACGCTCGTGTTTAAATACGTCACCTGATGGTTTGTTGATTTGTCGAATCATCGTACCGATCTGTGTTCAGGGACCTATAGGCAGTTTTATACGCCTACAATATCAACTCAGTCTTCCTACAACATAAGCTATATCAGGTCTAGTCCAATTGGATATGTACAAGAGAGATCCAATCAGCTGGGAATACTTCAACTGGGAGATATGTTCACCTTCATTCTTCTTCAAAGATATAGAAGAGTTATAAGGTATAGAGATAGGTTTAGAGTTATAAAAATTGAATTTGGTCAGCATTTTCTCAATACTATGAGAAAGATCCAAAGATATTCCTCTAGTGTCTCTAGTGATTTTCATTCCAAGTATCATATCAGCAAGACCTAAGTCTTTCATGTCAAAGTTCTTGGAGGGATAATCTTTAACCTTTAAGATTACTTCAAGAGTTATTCCAAAGATAAGGATATCATCAACATAGAGACAGGGGATGTCATAGTCTCTCAATAATCTTTAAAACACAGATAATCTTTATCACTTTAGTGTAGACACACTTATCGAGTTCATTCATAGTGAAGCCATATTGAGGAATAACTTAGTCAAATTTCTGGTGCCATTGTTTAGGAGCTTGTTTTAGACCATACAGTGATTTAACAAGTTTACAGACCTTATTCTCCGGACCTTTGGAAATAAAGCCTTCAGGTTGGTTCATATAGATTTCTTCATCTAAATCACCATTCAGAAAGACAGTCTTTGTTGGCCTTCTTGTTTTGATGATGATTTAACAAATACTTTAGGACTAATATTGGTTTTACTATTTTGTTTTGTGTTGTTTAGTATACACAGGAAAATGAGCTACATTGATATTGAAGCCTATGCAAATCAAGTCAACCAATCAAGTTCAAGCTTCATATGATTCACTCTTAGAATACTTAGTATAGGTTTATATGTAATGTGTGCTAATTCTTCAAGCTCAAAATTTACACACACATTTATTTGTAAAATTTCTCAAATTATAGGTGTTTTTATGTAAAATATATTTTAATATGTTTTGGACTATACAAACATTATAAACATATTTTATTTAGGCTATAAAAACATTATACATGTTTTCAAAACTTGATTTGAGCAAAATATCAAAATTAACATATTTAAATACACATGTATTTTAGTGTTTTTTGAATATTTTTGAGATTTCACAAATGGTAAGTGCAAATTGAAAAATTCTTTTTCCAACATGTTTTATTCATGTTTATAAATTTTTCCCAAAGTTTTACATTTTTTGGAAATTATTTACTATTTTTTAAAGCCTCTCAAAAGTTAGATTTTGGACATACACGGTCTCTGTGCATGTTCATAAGTCGACTTATCAGTACTGAAAAGACGACTTTGTTGGACCCTAATGCCACTAGGAAAGAACCCTAGAGGGGGGAGGGTGAATAGGGTTTATGCTAATCTAATTCGATTTAAATGCCAATTAAAACTTATTAACAAATATATTCTTGCAAGATAGATATACAACTAATTATGAGCAAGAATATGCAATATGAATAAAGAGCTATATCCTAGCAATAAAATATACTATGAGATAAATGCAAGGATATACAACACACTCAAGGGTAAACAAACTATGCATCATTTAGTATTTGGTTGAACTTTATGTTTGTTATCAAAACAATTATTTCTTATTTTAGTATGTTTAAGTTTAATTGTCAAAAACTATGTCGTAGTTATTGGTTTTTAAGACATATGTAATTTGTTGTGCTAGTATGTTTCTTATTTGACTGCATTCTAAGTTATTGTTATGGTGCTTATTTAGTTAATTGATGTGCTATATATTTTAAACAGATTATGGTGATGAACATTGTGAAACTTTTGGTTTTTATGAGAAGTCCTTGCCTACCTATTTGGATGGGTGAGGTTATGGATTATGTTCATAATCTAGATGATCTGTTTGGAGTATTAGCTCAATAAGAGGAAATTATGATATGTTTAGGATAGATATGTGTTTCTTTTTGTTAATGCCAAAGGGGAATGTTTTCAAAATTTATGTTTTATATACTCAAAAATATGAATTGTATACTTTATAATATGCTTTTATGCAGGGGGAGTAAGAATATTTGTTTATTAACGTTTTATTTTTTTAAATATACTTACATATGCATAAATTATTTGTCATCATCAAAAAGGAGGAGAATGTTGGATATCATGTCCCCATGATATAATTTTGATGAAAACAATTTATTCATAATGTGAATCACTATGTGTGTTATACAAATGCACTAACATTTAAATGCATTTTTCAACATCAAATATGAACAAGTGCAAGATGAGTTCAAGGCATTATAAAAAGTAAAGAAGATGAAGAACAAATACATCAATGTAATTTTTACATTTTTCTTTACTTAGAAATTTTGTACAAGTCTTGATGACTCACACACACACACATTGAAATTAGAACACACTAACACGGGCTTAGTGTGTTGGTTAACAATAGAAATCTCCTATGCTAACCATTAAAGTATTTAGTTAATCATTGAGTCTAAAAATATTTCATACATAACATTTTTTACCCTTAGTAGTCAACTAATTAGAATAGTAGTCGACTATTAAAGTTTGAGTTCAAAATATAAATTTCTGTAAAACTACAGAGTAGTCGACTACTAAAGATTATAGTCGACTACTCAGCTTTGAATTTTGATTTACAGAACTTCTATTTTATAGAGTAGTCGACTACAAGCAATTATAGTCGACTACTGAGCTTTGAAATTTATTTTACAGAACATTTGTTTGACAGTATAGTCGACTACTAACAATTATAGTCGACTACTAATATTTGATTTTTGTTTTCCAAACTTTCTGTAATACAGAGTAGTCGACTACTAAGAAGAATAGTCGACTACTAAGTTTTAGTTTCTAAATTCCAGACTTTCTGTATTACAGAGTAGTCGACTACTATGCATTATAGTCGACTACTAATGCCGTTTTTCTGAAAGTTAATGTTTGAATCATTGACAGTTTATAGTCGTTTTTAAACATTTTTAAAGTTTAAAAACTTGTCTTTTCAAGGGCTATAAAAAGGTTATATGTTCAAAAAAATGGCACATTATTAGATACCAATAATCTTCAATATTTGTGCATTGTTCAAGAGTTAAAAACATTCATATTTTGCTAAGTATTGAGAAAAAGATTGTTTCTGAAATTGCCTTTTATCCTCATTCAAAATACAAACAGTGACTTCTGTGCTACCTTCAAAGAATCTTGAAAAGAAGAGTCTCTCTAGATCCGCCCACTTCTGGATAAATCCTACAGGCAGTTTCATAAACAAATCAAAGGCAACCCCTAGAGGGTGCTAATGACCAAATGAGCTAGTATGACGCCGTTTGATATCATATTCCCAGTCTGCGACTTGAAATAGTAGATATGTTGGTTCGGTGATCCCGCACCGTCAAAAGTTTGCAGAGTTAGGACTTTGAATTTTGAAGGATAAGGGACTGTATCCCATTTGGTAGGATCGGACCTGACAACTCCCTCATCTTGGAGCATGCGTCTATTAGCAATAGCATTGAGACGAGCTTCCAGTTCTTCCATTTTATTTGACTGAGAATTCTGCTCATTCTCGGCATCTCTTCCTCCTTCAGAGGAAGATCCTATGTTGTGAGCTTCTTGATCGAAAGTCTCAATTGGTTTTTCCTTCCCCTTCAATGAAGATGATCCTGCTCTTCGGGAAGATTTGCGCTTCGTTGGCGAATTTATTTTTGGGGACTTGTCCATAACTGTGACAATTTGAGCTATCAAGACCCGGAGTTCATCGATGGCCTCTTACTGTGCTTTGAGCATGGCTTGTTGCTCATCAAGTCTCTTCATAAGGTCATCGGGATGTCCTGCCATATAAATGGAGCTCTCGTGTTCTACAGAAGAGCTATAATATTGAGATTCTGCGATGGCTGAGTGTTTATTATCAAACTCAATTTCTTTAGCCAACTTCTAGTATTTGACAGGAGGTATGATTCCCTTTCGAGTCCGAGTGTGCTAATAGATTCCACCAGACTCACTTAATATCTCTTTTAGGCCAAGAGACCGGTCTATCTCTGATTCATTGAAGCTAGAGATTGATGACTTCTCTATGTCGATCATGTTGAAAGTAACTCCAAGGTATTCATCCTCTGAAGCCTTCTTCCTGTGTGAACGTTGTTGTTTGTTGGGCAAAGCAACATTCATTAATTTGTCGAACACCGATAGTTTGGCTGCATGTGAGCAGCATTAACATCACGAGAGTGTTGGACCCTAGAGGAGGGGTGATTAGGATCAAAAGGCTATAATTATGCAATAAAATTAAGACAAGCAAACCACAATATTCTAATACAATCAAAATAGAGGAGATAAGGTAAGGAATCGTTATCTTGTGACGCACGATGTGTTAACAAGGTTCGGTCCGTTGACCTACGTCCCCGCTCCCCACTCTCGAGGAGAAATCCACTACACAACCCGGTTTGGAAGCCGGAACTTCGTCTACACAGCGATCCCCTCACGATCTCACACTAGACAGTTGATCTCACTAGATCACACTCCCTCACAATTGATCTACACAAGATCACACTCTCAAGATAGTAGAAATGGTGTAAGACTCTCTCTTTACAATGACCCTATGGCAAAGAGAAAGAGCACACTGAAGCTGGGAAGTGAAACACACAGAAACTCAGAAAGAACATGTTTGAAAATTTTGCTCAGTAAAAAACAACGTCTCTGGTTTTTACAAAAGCTGGGACACTGAGGAAGAAAAAGAGGTTGAGTTTAAATAGAGGAAACCAGTTGTTTAAACCCATACCCTTAATCCCCCAAAATCTGGAAACAATCGTCGCTGAAATCTATACTGAACGGCGCTAAAAAGTATTATTTATTACCATTTGAAAATACTTGACGGTCGACCAAAAAAATTCGCAGTCGACCACGATCCAGATCCCAGACTGAGAATCGAGCAGAGACTTCTTCGGTCGACCGGTGCGGTCAACCGTGGAAGTCTCGAGCTTACTCCGTCGATAAGGCCGGTCGACGACAAACTCTCCTGCTGCCACTGACGAATGAACACAGGTGCGGTCGACCGGTTGTGGTCGATTGCATACTGATACATTCTAAAAAATATTTTGACTTAGTTTAAAATATTTGTAAATATTTATTTGACCTCTAGAAAATTACGAAACTTTGTAAAATATTTTTAATACTAAAAAAAACTGTTTGGAAGAAAAATTTTGCAGAAGATCCTCATACTTGTGAAAATAGTATTTTATGAAAAACGCCTTAAAACATAAGTATGAAAATGTGTGTGTGATATCCCAATAGCTTCAAGTGAAATCAGTAACTCTTTGCCTACATTCTAGCACTAGAGAGAAAAATAAAAGCTAGCTAATATAGAATGCAATTCTTGAGTCTTGATATAGCTTGAGTTGGATGAAGCTTCTATTTGAATTTGTTGTTCTTGAATAACGTTGCTTCATCACTATGCTCCTCCTCCTTTGGATATTATCGTTGTAGCCCATATTCCATCCAATCCTCTATTTGTGGCACTAACAAGCTTGATATATGATTTCACTACATTTATACTCAATAAGCCATTAGTACGATAATGATGGTTGTAAAACATCATCAAAACATAAGGTCTAACAACTCCCCTTTTGATGATGACAACCAACATTAATATAATAGCAAAAAAAATAAATAAAGATAGCTTATAGATACGTGCTCCCCTATCTATGAGCTCCTCCAAGTATATGCAACAAATGAGGAGATTTCTCTCCCCCTTTGTCACGCATAAAAATGGCGGGTAAGAGAAATGCAAAATGCAACTAAACAAGTAAGCAACTTAGAACTTTCACATAGTGGCCATAAGCTCCAAGCCATTTCTTATCCGAAAAAAATCATCCCTCTTCAAGAGCCTTAGTAAATATACTCCGCTAATTGAGATTTTTATGTCAACAAATACTAGGGTACATCTTGTCTCTCTACCATGATCGCTGTAAAGAAATGGATGGCGCATCAATATCGCTTGGTTCTAGCAATGCAAAAACCGAATTCTTATGCGAAATATTTGAGCACTAGTGTTATCACAAAAGAATTTTATATTTTGAAATTCAAATCATAGTCAACTAAGCTTTGTTCATCCATAAAATTGATCACAACAAAAGCCTCCAGTGGCAATGCTATTCCGCTTCCGCTAGTGCGACAATGCAACCACACATTTTGTTTCTTGGAAGCCAAAAACAAGTGAATTTCCTAAAAAATATGGCATGTTCACTCGTTATCTTGCGATCTCACCTTACATCCGGGCCAAAGTCGCGCATCACAAAAACCATATAAATCAAAAGAGCGTGCTTTTTGCGTAAAATAAACCAAGATTAAAATTCATTAACATACTTAATATGTCCTTTTAAACCGCAATTAAATGAAGATGATTTAGGAGATGCCTTGGAAAATGTGGCACATGCACACACACTAACACTGATATCGGGGGTCTACTGGAGGTGAGATAAAAAGAGAATACCTATCATACATCGTATAGTTTTTTTGTCCATGGTCTTCACCACTTTCATCTGCATCAGCTGTAACACTTGTACTCATGCGCAGTGAGGCGCATGCTTTAGAGTTCTCAAATGATTTCTTCACCAATCTCTATAGCATACTTTGTTTGAGAAATAAATATCCATCCTTGTGTTTGCTTGACTTGAAGCCCAAGAGAAAGAATGTAAGTTCTCCCATCATACTCATCTCAAAATGATCTTGCATAACCTTAGAAAATTCCTTGCACAAAGATTCATTAGGTAGCACCGAAAATGATCTCATCAACATATTTTGAACTAAATATAAATCATTTTTCCTTTTTTCAAACAAAAAGAGTGTTATCAATAGTTCCTTTTGAAAAACCACTTTCACAAGAAACTAGCAGATGGCGGCATACCCAAGCTCTAGGAGCTTTTAACCCATATAAAGCTTTTGAACCCAGAGTAAACATGATTAGGAAAAAAGTTGATCTATGAAACGGGGGGTTGCTCCAATATAATACTTCCTCTATGAGTTCTAGGCATGTCAAGATCCAAGTCGCACTCGAACGTACATTCTCATCCTAGCCTTCTAACTAAGTAAGAATTACCCTAGAGGAGGGGTGATTAGGATCAAAAGGCTATAATTATGCAATAAAATTAAGACAAGCAAACCACAATATTCTAATACAATCAAAATAGAGGAGATAAGGTAAGGAATCGTTATCTTGTGACGCACGATGTGTTAACAAGGTTCGGTCCGTTGACCTACGTCCCCGCTCCCCACTCTCGAGGAGAAATCCACTACACAACCCGGTTTGGAAGCCGGAACTTCGTCTACACAGCGATCCCCTCACGATCTCACACTAGACAGTTGATCTCACTAGATCACACTCCCTCACAATTGATCTACACAAGATCACACTCTCAAGATAGTAGAAATGGTGTAAGACTCTCTCTTTACAATGACCCTATGGCAAAGAGAAAGAGCACACTGAAGCTGGGAAGTGAAACACACAGAAACTCAGAAAGAACATGTTTGAAAATTTTGCTCAGTAAAAAACAACGTCTCTGGTTTTTACAAAAGCTGGGACACTGAGGAAGAAAAAGAGGTTGAGTTTAAATAGAGGAAACCAGTTGTTTAAACCCATACCCTTAATCCCCCAAAATCTGGAAACAATCGTCGCTGAAATCTATACTGAACGGCGCTAAAAAGTATTATTTATTACCATTTGAAAATACTTGACGGTCGACCAAAAAAATTCGCAGTCGACCACGATCCAGATCCCAGACTGAGAATCGAGCAGAGACTTCTTCGGTCGACCGGTGCGGTCAACCGTGGGAAGTCTCGAGCTTTCGGTCGATAACGGCGGTCGACCGACAAACTCTCTGCTGCCCACTGACGAATGAACACAGGTGCGGTCGACCGGTGTGGTCGATTGCATACTGATACATTCTAAAAAATAATTTTGACTTAGTTTAAAATATTTGTAAAATATTTATTTGACCTCTGAAAATTACGAAACTTTGTAAAATATTTTTAATACTAAAAACAAACTGTTTGGAAGAAAAATTTTGCAGAAGATCCTCATACTTGTGAAAAATAGTATTTTATGAAAAACGCTTAAAAACATAAGTATGAAAATGTGTGTGTGATATCCCAATAGCTTCAAGTGAAATCAGTAACTCTTTGCCTACATTCTAGCACTAGAGAGAAAAATAAAAGCTAGCTAATATAGAATGCAATTCTTGAGTCTTGATATAGCTTGAGTTGGATGAAGCTTCTATTTGAATTTGTTGTTCTTGAAATAACGTTGCTTCATCACTATGCCTCCTCCTCCTTTGGATATTATCGTTGTAGCCCATATTCCATCCAATCCTCTATTTGTGGCACTAACAAGCTTGATATATGATTTCACTACATTTATACTCAATAAGCCATTAGTACCGATAATGATGGTTGTAAAACATCATCAAAACATAAGGTCTAACAATCTCCCCCTTTTTGATGATGACAACCAACAATTATATAATAGCAAAAAAAATAAAATAAAGATAGCTTATAGATAGGTGCTCCCCCTATCTATGAGCTCCTCCTAAGTATATGCAACAAATGAGGAGATTTCTCTCCCCCTTTGTCACCATAAAAAATGGGGTAAAGAGAAATGCAAAATGCAACTAAACAAGTAAGCAATTTAGAACTTTCACATAGTGCATAAGCCCAAGCCATTTCTTATGCGAAAAAAATCATCCTCTTCAAGAGTACTAGGGATACATCTTGTCTCTCTACATGATCGCGTAAGAAATGATGGCGTACGTCAATATGCTTGGTTCTAGAATGCAAAACCGAATTTTTGGAAATATTTATAGCACTAGTGTTATCACAAAAGAATTTTATATTTTGAAAATTCAAATCATAGTCAACTAAGCTTTGTTTCATCCATAAAACTTGATCACAACATAAGCCAGTGGCAATGTATTCCGCTTCCGTAGTGGACAATGCAACACAATTTTGTTTCTTGGAAGCCAAAAAACAAGTGAATTTCCTAAAAATTGGCATGTTCCACTCGTACTCTTGCGATCTACCTTACATCCGGCAAAGTCGGCATCACAAAAACCATATAAATCAAAAGAGGTGCTTTTTGGATAAAATAAACCAAGAATATGAGAGAGATCTTTATAATGTGGTTGGAAACAAGCTCCTATGAGCTTGGTATGTCTCGCCTCTCTATTTTCTTGTTTGATGAAGTTGCGTTTTTCAAGAATTATTGATAACACGTCTTTTTTGTGAGAAAATAGGAAGAAAATATTTCATTTTAGTTCAAATAGTATTGTTGATGATATCATTTTCGGTGCTTACTAAAGTGAATGTTCTGTTGCATAGAATGTTTCTAAGGTTTTTATTGCATGATCATTTTGAGATGAGTATGATGGGTAGTAATACATTCTTTCTCGGGCTTTCAGTCAAGCAAACAAAGGAGTTGGATATTTATTTCTCAATAGCAGATGTTATTGCTAATGATTATTGGTGAGAGATAATGTCAATTTGGATGTAACTCTTATAGCCATGCGCCTTACTCCCATTGTGAGTACAAGTGTTATAGCTTGAATGCAGATGAAATAGTGGGAGACATGGACAGAAAAATTTATACCATGTATGATCAGGTATTCCTTTTTTTATCTTCACCTCTAGTAGTACCCGAATTATCATGTTTTAGTGTGTGTGCATTGGGTGCACGATTTTCTAAGCATTCTCCTACTAATCATCATCTATTTATTGCGGTTAAAGGATCATTAAGTATGGTTAATGGGAAACTTTTAATCTTGGTTTATTTTTATCCAAGAAAGCACCTCTTTTGATTTATATGGTTTTTTGTGATGCTGACTTTGCCCTCAAGATAGTAGAAATGGTGTAAGACTCTCTCTTTACAACGTCCCTATGGTAAAGAGAAAGAGCACACCGAAGCTGGGAAGTGAAACACAGAGAAACTCAGAAAGAACAGGTTTGAAAATTTTGCTCGGTAAAAAACAACGTCTCTGGTTTTTGCAAAAGCTAGGACACTGAGGAAGAAGAATAGGTTGAGTTTAAATAGAAGAAACCAGTTGTTTAAACTCATACCCTTAATCCCCCAAAATCTGGAAACAATCGTTGCTGAAATCTGTACTGACCGGCGCTGAAAAGTACTGTTTATTACCATTTGAAAATACTTGGCGGTCGATCAAAAAAATTCACG
>NC_033800.1:108573704-108576904 GCF_001876935.1 Asparagus officinalis
GGATAACCCACTAAAGTGATCAATTAATTTGGGTTAATTGGGTATTTAAATAAGTCATGGGATTATATGCGCAGATACCAGGTTGTAATTGTGATTTATTGAGGGGCCAAATTATAAATGTACAACATCTATAAATAAAGGGTTATGGTTCCTAACCTAGGGTTACATTCTCTAATTCTCTTCACCCCCATCTAGAAAGAGAAATTAGGCTATAGAGAAACCCTAAGGTTAGAAGATCCAAAACCCATCTCAAGTTCATCTATGGATTCAAGTATAAGCTTCCACTCCTTTGATTCTTGTTAATCTCTTTGAATTAATTATTGGCTTAAGGTTTTAGATCTCAAGTTTTATGATTCAGATCTAACAGTTATCACCGGCTACTTCTATATTTGGAATGAACTGAATGAGAAAGTGTCTCCTAATAAATTTAAATATGGAATGAACTGAATGAGAAAGTGTCTCCTAATAAATTTAAATATGCCAGACACACATTCTTGGTCAGATTGCATAATTATATTAGTTTTGGTATGACAGCATCACTTTACACCGGAGTTGACAATCGAATCGGAGCGAGCTGACATCTTGATTCAAATCTTTGACTGATTTCTTCTTCTTCTTCTTCTTCTTCATATCCTTCCTCTTTCCTCATATACTTTTTTCTCTTTTCTTCCTTCCCCTCAATATATATTCTGTACCTATTTTCCTCAATTAATAAATTTCCTGGGCACCTTGTCCTTTGTTACTTTAAAAATATTCAAGGCCCATCTAAGCATGAAACTACTATATGCTATGATTGAGGGGTCTAGCCCATTTGAAAACGATAACCCACAGGCTGACACACGACTCAAGGCCTACATTTTCAATCTACAACAGTTTATTTGCTTACTATTTATAGCTCGTTCCTTCTTGAAGTACAGCTGTCATAAACCGTGACCGAGAAACTTTGTAACCTCCTTCCTGACTCCACTACATAAAAATACCGATTTAAACTTAGGTTGGGTTCAAACTCAGATAAAAGAAGAAGAGAAGATTATACACGAAGGCCCATGAATTGTAGGTGACTTGACTAATTTATTTGAGCTCAATTGACGTAAAGGTATAAATACGTTAGAATATAAAATTATACCTTCAATCTTCATAATAATTTTGAAATTTTCGTGTAATGCTTAGAAGGAGTATAAGATAATATCAGATCAATCTTCAAATCCCACTGTCCACAAATTGAATGCGAATATTTTATAAAAATTAACACCACTGCGTGCTCACCCGTTTAATGGTCTATTTAATGGCTAAAGGGACTTTAAGAATTTAGCCCTTTTGAATTATGTGTTAAAGTTTAAGTTTATTTGCACTTTAATACCCCCAAAGATTCTCCCTTTTTTAATTCCTTAAGTTGTATTTTGACTATTTGATACCTCAATGTGCAGAAAGATTGAGTTAACTTTGTTCAAGAATACCTAATACAAAAAAGTAAATTGGAAACAATTAACCATATGACTTTATTCAAAAGGGGAAAAGGAAGAAAAATATTAAAATACACACATAATAGCATAAGCCAGCATGATAACACGGGTAAAGAATTGCTCCAACAAGATGCATATGGTTCTTGTTACAAGCACAATAAAATCCTTAACCTAACGACAAGTCTCCATCCTTGTTTCACATGAAAACCCTCGTCAAGAATGCAAGCACAGCAAACAAGACGACGGAGGTCGGAGAAATGCTCGAACCGGCGCCTGTCTCAGGAGCAGTGGGCCCAGGCGAAGGCAAAGTATCGGACCGCACCTGCACGTTGATAATGACCTTCTGGCCGCCGTCGCAGTGTCCAGGGAAACCGCAGATGTACCATTTCTTTCCTGGGGTGACGAGCTTTACGGCATCGTTGCCGGAGCTCAAGGCCTGTCCGTTCTTAGGGACCTGGCAAGAGCGGAACTCAGGGCCGGTTACTTTGTAGACGTTGTGAGCTCCTTGGTCATACATAAAGACTGCAACAATAGCATGAAACATATGCATTTTGTCAAACTTCTTCATGACTAACGCAGAAAATTCACATAGCCAACCTTTGTGCAGTTGAAGGAAGTAGGATTTATAGCAACACAGCAGAAAACTTAACCAAAGATCCACGATAGAGATAACAAAACGCATAAACTACCATAGAGATACAAAAATTTCAACAATAACAATGTGATTGCTTACGTCCCACAGCTCAGGAAGGATTCTACTGATAGCTAGGGATCATTTCTACATAGTTAGGATGCAACTCTGTAGGCGTCTAATTCTGGGTCCCAGTGATATGTATTCTTCATGTAAATCAGGCTCCATAAAACAAACAAGAATGACGATTGAGCAACTAATTTCTGGAATATTTAGGCTACAAATCCGACACTTATTTAAAGCAAAACTATAAGAGGTAATCCATGTTTAAATCCACAGAAGGGACAATCATCTTAGGGGCCGGGTATTAAAGTACAAACTTGTAAATCCTCAGCTCTAGCTCATCCTAACTAAGCACTTCTTGTGCAAGGGAAGAGAGTTTCAGAAATAATAATTAAGATGAGAATGACTGGGTAGCAAATGATTTTCGAGCTAAGCACACAATTAATTAAACAGCCACAAATGACATGATATTATAGAACGTAACAAAGAACAATCAGTAAATTAAGGATAACAATATTACCGATGGTATCTCCAACGAAGAACTCTTTGCCCTCCGTCCAAGCAGTATAATTAACCCCCTTTGCCCATCCCTCGTCGTCCCCCACCATGAACTCTGTCGCCTCAGCGACATTCGTAAATATCGCCGCCATTGCAGCAACGGTCATGATCACAAGCATAAACTTCAATGCCATTCTAATTAAGCTCTTTGAGATGTATGCCATCGAGAGGGATTGGTGGTCTATTTATAAGCCTTCTGTTTTCCTTTGTGCCAGCCAAATTATTAATAATAAAATGCCGGCCTGCAAGTTGTATGGATGTATCGCCATTGTGTAAACCAAGGTCAGGATCTCAGAGTAAAACAAAGTTCAGAGCAGCTTGCCAGGAACCTGAGATCATGAATATGTTGATGAAGTTCTGCGTAGATGACAACTATCATAAATGGTAGATGGACTGATCTCGGACATCTTGTAAGCGACAAAAACGTGGATCATAAAGAGATTGCAGCAATTTGGTCTGTGTATAATTAGGTCACATAATGTTAC
>NC_033800.1:108577904-108584105 GCF_001876935.1 Asparagus officinalis
TCCACCCACTTCTCGAGGGAAGAGGACGCTGAACAGGAATGTGCAACGTGTTGCCAAACGTCTGAGAGACGGGTCCCGTGCATCACCTTCACGCCGAAGGACATGCTCATCAAGAGCACATCTCATGACCAACCATTATACTTCACGGGGTACGTCGGTTCGTCGAAGGTGGATCGAATTCAGGTCGACCCAGGGTCTGCGTTGAGTATCGTGCCTTTGAAATTGATCAAACACTTGGGGAAACCGCCAAAGCGCCTATCCTCGACCACGATGACCATCTTTGGCTTTAACGCCACGGGGACTCGGCCGCTCGGCAAAATCCGCCTGAAATGTCGAATAGGCGACATGAAGACGGAGGTGACATGCTACGTCATCGACGCCGAACCTTCCTACAACATACTCATGGGACGTCCGTGAATCCATGGCAACCGAATAGTTCCGTCCACGTTACACCAGTGCCTGAAGTATGTGGACAATTACAAGCGAGTGAAGACGGTAGTGGCCGACAAGCAACCCTTTAAGGGCGTTGAAAACTACTTCACGGATTTTCTGCTGTACCAAGACCCCGACGAGCCACCGGCAGAGGAGCTGGAGAGTGGTAACGAGGCAGACAGCGAGCCTGAGTACGGCGACAGCTTAATCCTAAACGACTTCGAGTCAATTGTAATCGGTTACGAGAGTCACAATGTAACCAACTCTGTCCAGGTGGAGGAAATTATCATGAATGAGAAGTCTAACTTTGCTTATTTGTCGTCTTGCTCCACATCCGAGGATGATGCGCCCAATAACCTATGGTCAGAACTCTACAGTAATCCTTCCCTGTACCTACCAGTATGCTCATCATACGTCGCCAGGGCACAACCGATCAAGTCATCGCAAGCTGTGCTCGTCATGCCAGCCCGGAATAATTATCGAAAAGATATTATCTTCCGTCGAATCGATCATCCCCTACGCAAGCTATGGGATGAATCTGAGGATGAGGACCCAGCGCCCCAGTTTTCGCAATACAGTCAAGTTGCGAAGCGCATGATGAGCGACATGGGGTATGACCTCACTCGTTTGGAGGGCCTGAATTACGGCCGAGGACGCAAAACGGTCATCCGACCTGCTTACGTACCTAAAGGGAAACCCTCAAATTACTTCAACAGGACTCGGAGAGGCTTAGGCTACTCCTCCCCCTCGTCGGATTTGTGTTTTTACGCCAACGAGAATTCCGACTATGCGTGTTCGGGGGATCAATCGTCAACAACCTCGGCATGGGACTCGGATGTCAGCGTGAGGGATCTATTCGATAGCCTTACGGTCAACATGGCTACGATGGACCCCGCCGAAATGGCGGAGGATGGACAAGTTCCACTTTATGACGAGATGTGGGATCGCCATGTTAACGCCCAGTAGAACAGTCGCTTTGAGCAACGTGAACCACCGATCGAAGACGAAATCCTCCAGGTGAACATGGGTAGTGAGGCAAATCCCAAACCCATATTCATCAGCGGCAGTTTGCCTCCCCAAGAAAAAGAGGACCTCATTGCCCTCATACGGGAATATATTGATGTCTTCGCATGGAATTACGAGGACATGCCCGGTCTGGATCCGCAGGTCGCCACGTATCGCCTCAACATCAGTCCAGACGCCAAACCAGTCAAGCAACAGCAGAGGCGGTTTTGCCCTCAGATCATGGAGGCAATTGAGGCCGAAGTGAAGAAACTGATTGAGTCCGGTTTCATCAGGGAAGAACAACACCCCGACTGGGTGGCCAATATTGTTCCGGTCCTGAAGAAAAACGGTAAGATTCGCATCTGTATCGACTTTAGGGACCTTAACGCTACGTTCCCCAAAGACGAATTTCCCCTGCCCATCACGGATGTCATCATTGACAACACGTGCAGATTCGAAAGGATGTCCTTCATGGATGGTTTCTCGGGATACAATCAAATCAAAATGCACCCCGAGGACGAAAAGCACACTTCATTCAGAACCCCTATGAGGGTGTACTGCTACACCGTTATGCCCTTCGGACTCAAAAACGCTAGCGAAACCTACCAACGTGCCATGAGTATGATCTTCCGAGATCATCTGTGGAAGACAGTCGAATGCTACGTGGACGACCTGGTCGTGAAGAGTCGCCATAAGGAGGACCACCTCCAAGACTTGAGGGCAATGTTCGAACTCATGAGGACTCATCAACTCAAGATGAATCCTACTAAGTCATTCTTAGGGATGTCTAGCGGCAAATTCCTCGGTTTCGTCATCACGACGAAAGAAATCCGGATTGATCCAGACAAGGTGCGAGCTATTCAAGAGCTTCGACCGCCCCGAAACCTTAAAGAGCTAAGAGGGCTTCAGGGACGATTGGCTTACATCCGAAGGTTCATCTCAAATCTTTCGGGCAAGTGTCAACCCTTCTCCAAGCTGATGAAGAAAGGTACTTCCTTCGTGTGGGACGAGTCTTGCCAAAAGGCCTTTGAGGAGATCAAGGCTTATCTCTCGAACCCGCCTGTCCTTGCGGCGCCAATCTCAGGGAATCCATTCCTCATATATATACGGGCCATGAAACATTCTCTAGGCGCCCTCTTGGCACAAAACGACGATGCGGGCCACGAGAAAGGCATCTACTACCTGAGCAGAACCTTGCAAGGCGCCAAACAGCGATACCCAATGATCGAGAAGGAATGTCTGGCCTTAGTATTCGCCATCCAAAAGATGTGGCACTACCTGGTTGGCCAGACAATTCACGTTATTTCTCGGATGAACCCCATCTGAGTGTTCGTGACACAACCGGCAGCGTTGAATTGGCGTTTGGCCAGATGGGCACTCCTACTATCTCAGTATGACATCCATTTCATGCCACAAAAGTCGGTCAAGGAGCAGGCCATCTGCGATCTTATGGCTAGTCACCCGTTGGGGGCGAAGACCGACCTATTTGAAGATCTGCCAGATGAACCCCCCGAAGCCAATGTGACTTCATCACCAGAGGTGTGGCAGATGTTCTTCGACGGTGCGTCTCGTGTAGGCACGAGTGGTTCTATTGTTGCAGGAGTGGGGGTGGTCCTCACCTCTCCGCATGGCCATGTGTTACCCCAAGCCTTTTCTTTGATAGAACCGTGCACCAACAACATGGCTGAGTACAACGCATTACTCATAGGGCTCAAGTTGGTCAAAGAGTTAGGGATAAAGCATCTGGAGGCTTACGACGACTCCTAACTCATCGTTAAGCAAATGACTGGTGAATATGAAGTCAAGAACGAGGATCTCATCCCGCTCCACAAAGCGGCTATCAAACTAGTGGAGTCACTCGAGAGTTTCCGCATTAAGCACGTGCTCCGCTCCAAGAACACGCATGCGGACGCTCTTGCATCCTTGGTAGCTAACTTGGCCCAACCGTTAGGAACAACCCAACGGGTCACGATCGCCAGCCAAAAACTCTTTCGACTAAAAGACGTCCCAGAAGCGAACGCCACCCATTAAACCCCGGATCAGCCCGATCAGGAAGACTAGCATCTCCCGATCATCGATTACGTTCTATACGGTATGTTGCCCGAAGACGCAAGGGAACGAGAGTCTATCCGATGACATGCCTCGAGGTTCTACTATGATTCGACCACCAAGACGCTATATCGGAGGTCATACGACGGCTTGCTGCTCCGGTGTCTTTCAAAGGCAGAGGCGAAGGAGGCCCTACGCGAAGCCCAAGATGGCACGTGCGGGGCTCATCAGCCTGGACCCAAGCTTTGGGATCGCCTACGGAGGATAGGCTACTTTTGGCCTGGGATGGTTAGCGACGCGGTCGCTTACGCAAAGCGCTGCCACGAATGCCAAATCCACGCCAACTACATGCATCAACCTCCTGAAGACCTACACCCGACGAAGGCGTCATGGCCCTTCGAGGCATGGGGGATAGACATAGTCGGGTCAATATCCCCGCCATCGGCGAGAGGCCATCGTTTCATCCTCGCGATCACCGACTACTTCTCTAAGTGAGCCGAAGCCATCCCCTTAAGAGAGGTCAAGACTAATGACGTGATCAAATTCATCAAATACCATGTCATATACCGATACGGCGTACCCCGGCGTATTATTCATGACAACGGCACACAGTTCGTTAGCCATGCGTTCACCAGGTTTTGTGACAAATTCTGAATACAAAACCTGTCATCCATGGCATATAACCCTTCGGCGAATGGTTTGGCCGAGAACTTCAACAAAACAATTATCAAAATTTTGACCAAGCTAACTTCCACTAGCAAACGCGATTGGAATGAAAAGCTAGGTGAAAGTTTATGGGCATATCGCACAACGGTTCGCACACCAACTGGCAACATGCCCTACTCATTGGTATACGGCTGTGAAGCCGTATTGCCATTAGAGATTCAAATTCCATCCCTCCGCGTCGCCCTAGCAACGGAGATGATGGTTGAGGATAATCACCAACGACGACTCACGGAGCTAGAAGCGTTGGACGACAAGCAACTAGAAGTTCAACAGCACATTGAGTTCTATCAAGCCCGAATGGCCAAGGCTTTCGACAAGAAAGTCAGACGCTGAGCCTTCAAGGAGGGAGAACTGGTACTGGCCGTTCGCCGAACGATGATCCTCACCTCTAAGAAGAAGGGTAAATTTCAGCCCAAATGGGAAGGAACGTTCGTGATAGAGACAGTCTATTCGAATGGAGCTTATCGCCTCGTTAAGCCAAACGGCGATAAGATCATGATGCCCATCAACGGCAAATATCTGAAGAAGTACTATCCCTAGTTCTTCTTCCCGAACTCCCATGAGTGCATGAGTCTAAACTGGTCCTCACATCCTCCAACTGGTATAAGAGGTTAAACTATTCCCTACGCTTCAATTTCTTGAGCCAAGTTCCCAGTACAGGCGAACCGCTCAGAACAGGCGAGCTTAACAGTTTTGGCGAGCTCCACTTCACGAGCCAGGATCCCAGTACAGGCGAACCACCCAGACCATGCGGGATTAGCATTTCAGGTGGACTGCATCAACCGCCCACTTGGTCAAACCTTCAAATAGTTAGGACCAGAGCCACAATCCCCCGCCAATCCTCTTCAATAGGATGGCGGGACCCCCACTGTCACTTTCGACAAAATCAACCTACCAATCCTCTTCAAAAGGATGGTAGGTCCTCAAAGTCGTTCTAATCACGACCATCCCTGTCACGTTAACATCAAACCTCTGACAAAATTAACTTACCAATCCTCCTCGAAAGGATGGTAGGTTCTCATAGTTGCTCCAATCGCAACAAGACACCATCAGGTTAATAATCACCTCGGATGGTCGGCGCTGTTATTCCAACGAATAACACAGCCTAAGTAATAACTTACCATGCGACGTGTTATTACTTCAGTCAATGATCACACTCCTACGTCCCTGAACTACTTGACCTATGCCGGATATCCTAACACGCCTTTAGGATAACCGATGGGTAGTAGCCCACCACGCGACGGCTCCTACAACAATCAATCGTCACGTTCCTACATCCCTGAATAATTCGATTATCGTCCATGTCGTCAATGACAATCGTCAAGGGCGGCTCTACAAGCGACGTGTCCAACTGGTCCCCCAGATAGCAACTCGCCAAATGGCAAGTTGTAGTCCGGTTCTTCAGTTGGTCGTGAGCAACTGTTCTTCGTTGCAACCTAAGCGTCACCCCCGCGGTTCCGCTTGGGCTGCAACGCGAAAGTCGGAGTCAATCCGACCCCACGCCGTGAAAAGCCAAGAGCAGAAAAGGAATCTAACGACTAGATCCAAAACAGATCAGTCGAAGACTCACCGTATCGCTAGAGACGACATGAGTAGCTCAACTCAAGCGCCAAACAGCGCAGGCGAATCCGACGTAGAGACAAAGCACAGGTCAAATACATATCAACACCAAAAAAAAACTGTGCATGCAAAGCAGAGTATAAACAAAACAAAAGGCCATTACGGGCCAAAATTACATATATAAGGTTTTGGGTTTAGGATGCACTCCGCATCAACCGAGTTACAAAAAAAAAAACAGAAAAGGGCACTAGAGGTGCTTCAGCAGACAAAAGGTGGCGATCTTAGCCTTGACGGCCGCAAGATCCGCCGCACGCTGGACCTTCGCCTCCTCCTTTTGCTTCTGCTGCAGCCTAGCAAGAGTAGTCTCGCCATCTTCTTCCTCCTGGCGAAGAAGTTGGAGTGCCCTGTCCACAGCTCCGGCAGCCTGGC
>NC_033800.1:108585105-108590363 GCF_001876935.1 Asparagus officinalis
ATATATATATATATATCACTATATATATATATATATATATGAAAACCAACATAATGTGTGTGTATAGATATTGAGCTTAACGTATTAAACACACATAATATAAACCCTAAACTAAATTACCCAAGCAATCTTGATCTTCAAAATAAGCTTGACTTGGTAATCTCGCGGATGAAGCTTTAACTTGGATCTTGAACTTTGAATAGCAAGGCTTCACCGACATTCCGCCAACCTCCATTTGATATGATCGTTATAGTGCAATCCATCCAACCTCCAACTACGTTGTTTGTCTACAATACATAAGAATGTACAAACACTAGACAAACAACATTAGTAGTAAGTTGTTTGTTAAACATCATCAAAACAAAGAGGCCAACAAAAATCACGAGCGCATTCACTGTGGTTTCATTGGGAAAGAGGCTACCCCGGGTTCTAGTGAAAGAGCTTCTGTACGAGGGCTTCATCCGGGTGTCTTAGGTCAAGACAATATACCTCAGAATGAAAAGACTGCGCAGGCCAACACCGTGAAGAACCGGTTAGCGACAGCAGGAAAAAGATTACCCAGAGAAAATTTCAGATGTTATGGATGGGTCCATTATTTTGGAGACAAGTGGTGGTGGAGCAGAATGACTCGCTATGTGTTGAACCGTTGGGGGCGAGAGTTAGCAGAACTAGGGTTGGCGGTCCCGATCCGTGCTACTATGTATGGTCTGCAGATTAGTGTAGGTCATTTCCTCTGTTTGTTCGAGATCTACAACCCGGACACTAATACATTCTTTACCAAGAATGGGGAGCTCGGACTACCCCCATGGGTGATGTTCCATATCAAGAGTTCTTCCCAACCACCAGTCAGCTGAACAAGATGAAAGATCGGTCAGCTGTGACCCATGACACTTTATGGGAATTGATCTGCCATTATCACATAGCCATGGCCGAGATGGAGCCCAAAGCCAGGAAGAAATCCCCCCATATCAGTTTAAAACAATTCGCCAATTATCTGTTCAAGAACCTGGATGACCGTTCGGAAGAGGTACGTGTATTGTCTCCTTTGAGTTCGGGTGAAATCAATCGACTGTTAGAGAAAACAAACGCGCAATCTTACACCTCTCGCTCAGAAGATGGATTTTCGCACGGCACTAAATTCTGCCCTTATCGGTGGCAAGCTGGTGTCCCGATTCATCCTACCACCCTGCTTGCTGGCTTCTTGGCCTTATGGTTGAAGAGGTGTGTGGTTCCCCATCAATCCTCCGATGCGATGCCAATGGAAGTATTGTATCCAGCCGTCCAGCTAGCTACAGGTCGCAAATTATCCTTGCTTCCCGCTATGGTGGCTACTATTCACAGTGGATTATGGCAATTAATCTCTGTGTTTACCCAGGAGAAAAAGAAACCCTCCGCCAGCCTATCCGTTCCGAAGCTGGAGCTGCCCTACACTTATCTAATGGCCTAGTTTGTACTTTACCGGCCAGATTTAATGGAAGCTCCTGGGACAGTAGATCCAAGCCTTCCTCTATTGCAGAATCTTAAGGATTGCAAATGGGTCAGACATCGATGGCCGGACATCACAAGGCAGTTTAAAATTCACAAGTGTTGGGAATTCTTCCCTTGCTTCCCTCGATTCTCCGGTACGTACAATATGACTTTATTAGATGCTGAAGACCCAAAGCAGAATCGTACCATCTTGGACGTCAGGTGTTTCCGATGGTTGATGAACATTCGACCTGGATATCTATTATTCAGGGTAAGAGATATTTGTCATATTGAACCTTATCTTCCATGTCGATTTGCTCGTCAATTCGGCTATGATCAAATGTATGTCGGCAACCCGAATCGTCACCTTAGTTTTCGAGGTAGACTTATCGACGGTGCGAGAGCTTGGTTTTGGAGTATTGCCGGCTGCACCAATGCTGAATTTGATCTCCCTTTAGAAGCGCCGCCTCTCCGGATGACCTTCTTGTATTGCAAGTGGCTGATAGCCGCCAATATCGTCACCCGACGTAGGAGAATATCAGACTCAGAGGGAGAGGAAGCTCCACGACAAGTAACAGAAGCGACCCGTGAAGCTGTGATGTCGTCTCGAGGAAAAGATGCTGCTGAATCTTCCAGAAAGGGAAAGGAACCGGCCCACCCAACCGACAGTGAAGGAGAGTTTGATAGTGAGGAAACTGAAACTTCTGAAGGGACGGGTGAGACTGATTCGAGTTCTGAGGAAGCAGCTGGCCTCCCCGATTCTTTCTTTGAAAGGGGACTTGTACGCCCTTCTGCTGCGCCTACTCAACCACAGAATGCTCCGAAAAGAAGGGAGAGAGTCGTTATGACTTATCCCAACCGGATGACGGTAGAGGTTCTTAGTGGGGATGAAGAGGATGAAGAAGATACAGTGCCTCTCGCTCTTCGACTAAGGTCGCAACTTCCTACTCAAGCTCAAACCCAGATTCCTCCTAGAACTGAATTACGCACCAAACGTCGTCACGAAGGTTCTGAAGCACGTCCACCGAAGAGACAAAAGAAAGCTGTCTCTAAACCACGCGTTCATCTTCCTGCTCTAGAAGAGACGTCTGGTCGTAGTGCTTCTTTTGATGAACAAGGTAACTATTTGTTTTTATCGCTTTTACATTTCTTAACGCTCAAACTTATTTCATGCTCAACTTCTGTAGGGAGTCGAGAAGAAGGAGAATTTCCAGCTGATGCTGCTTCTCCCGGAGGTATGGAGACTGAGGAGACCAGCTTTGTCCAACAAATGCAGGATGCTCTGAAAGAAGGACCAGCTGGTGTTCCACCGACTCCTGACATTGATCCATCAGCTACAGACACAGGTACTGATCTTTCTCCTCTCGGAAGAGAAATCCGAGAAATGAATGAGTCGGACCGTGTGCCTCCTCTAATGACCTGTGCGCTTCGTCTCCTTTTAGTCAAGCTAAAAGAAGCGGGTACAAGTAGTGGAGCTCTCGAATCCGTCCCGGTCAACAAAGGTAACGTTAATCGTCTTTTTGAGCAAATTCGTCTAAATTTATATGGTATTTATGGCTCAACACGTTCCGTAGATGCCACGATGCATGAATCAACTGAAGGAGAAGCTACCCATGCCACGAAAGTCGATGATTTTAATGATTTCGACTTTAATCTTGATATTTCAGAGGACGACCATCAGCAAATCTCTGATTTCTTGTTGGGGAAGGCTTCTGATGCCGCTATAGGATCAGATGTTGGAATTAGTTCAACAGAAGCAGGTCCTTCTGAGAGTAATATTTTGGTTCTATGAACTCCATATATACATATATTTTTAACTTGATTAATCATGTAAGTGTTCAAATTATAGGACCAGTTGCTGGAACTGATACTACTATAATCATTGGAACATCTGATCAACCAGATATTCGTGACCTCGTGCCATGGGCAGGAACTCAGGTTGATTTGCAATTGTCCATTCTCGAATCTCAACCTACTACTCCTATGGACCCCATGATGATAGAAGTCACCGTCACTCCCCAGATTAGTCCGGTCGCAACAAAAGGCAGTTGGTCTCGTCAGCCGATGTTGTGCCTAGAGTTGGTGAGTTTTACCCATCATTTGTTTCAAATTTCGGATTAACATTCCATTATGCTCATTGTAATCCTTCTGTTTGTAGATTCCCCTCCTAAGGAGCCTCTTAACTTGGACCCAAAGCTGCTATTCCTGAACCAACTTTGGTTGTTCAGGAAGCCGAACTACCGTCTTTGGGTGAACAAAGTCATGCTGAAGGCTCTTCCGTCGAACTTGGTATACTTCAACTCATTATTGTTTATGAATTTTAAGTCTCGGGTACTCATCTTTTTTTTTCATAGTGCCTTCCTCAACCCTGCTTGGCTCTATTAAAGCTCTGGCGTCCGATCGGGATCCAGATAAGGCGTTCATCTGTTCAGACATCCAAAGCTTTGTTTATTTTCTAAACCTTATGATTGATCGAATTCTGCACCAAGGGTCACCCTTTGACAGCTTCAGGAGATCACTTGATCGTCATGTAACAAGAATCAGAGAGGATGGATATCCTGAATTGGCTGACTCTATTGAAGCTTACTTAGCCCAGCTGAAGCAACAATTTGAACCCTTGAGGGACCTTAAGACTGGTGGTGTTTCTTCTTATGTATCCTCTCAAGTAGATCTCAAATTGCAAGAGTGGCATGCTTCACAAAAATCAGCAGAGGTTGAACTTCAAAAGTTGAGAGATCGTGTAACCCAAATGAGGTCGGGGATTGCCAAAAAAAATGCAGGCCAAGGCTGGCTTACTTCAATCTTTAGAACAACATCAAGCTCATATAGCCCGCTTGGAGAAGGAGCTTGTAGAGGCTAAGGACGCTGAGAATATTCTAAAACTTGATTTGGTTGAAGTTGAGCGCGTCGAGGCTGATTTATCCCAACAGCTGGAGCTTCAAGATAGGAAGCTTGTTGAAACTGAACAGGAAATTCTCCAAGCCTGATTTATCCCAACAGCTGGAGCTTCAAGATAGGAAGCTTGTTGAAACTGAACAGGAAATTCTCCAAGCTCGGAATACCAGCGAAGAATCTTTAAAAGCTAACCTGAAAGCTGAATTTGAACAAGCTTATGTGGAAATGCTCTCAGGACTTGAAGAGCAAATTTGTAATTATAAGTTATGCTTGGATTAAGACAAACTCTTCTTTTGTAATGACACATTTTTATCAAAAGGTTCTTATGAATAGAGTGGACTCTTTTGCTTACCATATCTTATTATGATTACTCATTCTTGTTTAGAACAAATAAACATAATACTTATAGGATTTTTGGCAAACTCTCAGCCATAAACGGATTTGATATGCCTTTACCGACTACCGTTTGAATCGGGCTAGTATGTGGATTATCTAAGTCCGTTCCACATATAACGTTGTACTAAAAGAATTAAATTCTTTTAGATTTTAAACTACAATGTTGAATATGTAGGCTACATGTGTTAGATGTAGGCTTATCTCTAATAAGGGATAGAGATAACATCCCCCATGTGCGAACGACATGGATTTTAAGATGCAAGTAGGCTGCGTTTCCTATATAGGACAACAGTCCCAACATTACACAGAAAGAGTTGAGTATTTCGTCTTTCAGTCTCTTGTTTGTTAGTAGAGATGAACCCAAAATCGGTCTCTTGTTTGTTGGTAAAGATAACCCAGAATTGGAGAGGAAGAATTTTATATTCTATCTCATGGTCTCTTGTTTGTTGGTAGAGATGAACCCGGAATTGGAGAGGAAGAATTTTATATTCTATCTCCTG
>NC_033800.1:108591399-108603243 GCF_001876935.1 Asparagus officinalis
TTACTATAATTTTATACCCTCATTATCTGTTTTACATGAATAAATATACCATTAATAATTGTTGTTAACTTAGTTTGCATTTAAATGAATGAAAATATAAATAAATATTATTAAATGTAAAAACCTCTTAAAATCTCTCTTCTCTATTTTGTAGCATGAAGCCCATCAAGCAAGTGAAGAAAATGATCAATTGAAGCCAAAAGCCAAAATGTCCAAAAGAAGCAAAATCCTCTTTATTCTCAAATGAGCTTGGATGCAAATAGTGGAATGAGATGGACTTGAATGCAAAGTCCACATAACCAAATATGTTGCAGGACAGGGACTTGAGCTTGGAGGCCCAAAGACTTGGCTTGGAAAATGATTTTTGAAATCAAATGATGAAAGTCTCATGGACCGGACCTAGACTTGAGTTTGGAGGCCCAAAGACTTGGCTTGGAAAATGATTTTTTGAAATCAAATAAAGAATGAAGACCGGACATGGAATGGTTGAGCTGCAGATTTTTCAAAAAATGGGCCGGATTTGTTTTATCATTTGTGGACCTCTTTTGCTGCAGTTTTCTATGGGCTGAAAAATCAAATTTGGATGATTAGGACCGGACTTGATTTGCTGAGCTTCAATTTCGGTTGTTGACAATGAAATGGGAAAATCAAATGGGCTTCGATTTGGACTTTGGACTGCTACAAATTGGATTTTCATTTTTCTTTTGAAAATCAAATAAATCAAAGGTGGAGATTGTTGCTTGGGGCTCAAGACAAATCCAATGGCTCATATTCATTGAAGATTACTATAAATAGGGGTAGAGAGTGAGGGGTTAGAGGTGTGAAAATTTTTGTAACTCCTTTTGGAGAGGAGGGCTACTCTTAATTGAGAAGGCCTTCCAAAATTGTAACTTTAGTTGCAATTAATAATAATAATTTTTTCACCACTTTAAATTTTTCTCTTCTTCTCTTTGTTGGATGATGAAGATGAAGATGAAGATGGAGAATTATTTGAAGGTTTGCATTTCTTTCCTTTTTCTCTTTTATTTCTCTTTTATTGCTTATTAGTTAGATTTATTTTCATGCTTGTAATTAGATTTTTATTTTCTTGTTAAATAGCCAAGAGGCTAGAACCCTCTTGCCTTAGATTTATTTCATGCTTATAGAATAGATTTATTTTCTTGCATTTAATTCTTGCAATTTTATTTTATAGTTTAGATTTTGCAATTAGATTTAATTTCTTATACTATTCAACTTGAGGCTAGAACCCTCTTGGGTTTAGTTTTTCTTTTTGTTTATTTTTATTTTGTTTGATTCGCTTTTAGGCTAGAACCCTCTAGGGAATCATTCTTTTCTAAGAAGTGGGTTCAATTTTAGATTACCCATATCTAGAATTGAATTCACCATCTTTAATTTCTTGCATTTTCTTTTATTCTTGAATTTTATTTTCATTTGTTTCTTGATTTTATTCATTTTTTCCTTCTTGCCTTATTGATCACACTCATTCTTTGTCACATCCACTCTCACTTAAATTTTGCGCCGTTTCACACACTATCACTTTCACTCTCATTATCTCTCCACAATTACATTTACTCATCACCCTTTTTTGTCACGCACACAAAATAAGAACCAATTTCATATTTTCTCCTACAAAACACCTTCCTCGTGGGATCGATATCTTAAATACTATAACTTGACACGGTTGTGCACTTGCAACCTTTTTGGTACATGTTTATGCCGCATCAAGTTTTTGGCGCCGTTGCCGGGGAAGGTGCTTAAGTAGGTTTTAATTATTTTGGTTCTTTAACTTGTGTGTTTATTGTGAAAGAACTACTTGGAGATTAAAGATCAAGAATTGGAGATTGAGGAATTGGATATTCGCTTGTGGTAAGTCTTCTTCCTTATATTTTCAATTCCACACCTTTAGTTAGTTTCTCACAATTAGTGACAATTAGGATCTTAAAAAAAAAAGATTTTATTTCCGTTGACCATAATAAAATTCACCCTTCACTTTGACATTTACTAACAAGATAATAAATTCAAACAAATCCCCCCTTCTCATTTGTTTGATTGTTAACCCTAATTAAAAAAAAAAGATTTTTCTTTTCCATCCTTTTTAGTTGCTTTTAATTCATAGGGTTGCATTTCATATAGTTAGTAGGAATTCACCAAGTGATTTGAGCATCTTGATTTGACACACACTTAAAAATATTTTTAAGGGCAAAACCCCATAATCAAGATAAGGTGAGGGATTTCATCACCCTTTCCTTAGCCCAAAAATCACTAATTCCTCACTACACCACCCAAGCCTAATAAAACTCATTAGACGTTGGCCCCTAAGGATTCGAGCTCAATAAGGAACAAGAAATCCTTAAGTGAACCGGTTTAAGTTTTCTCAGATTAGTTGGTGTCTAAGGCAAGGTTTAGGGGTTGCGTAAAGCGCTCCGCAAGGAAAGAGGTACTTAATTGATCTTTGATCACCCTCTAGTACTATCCTTACCTGGCTAACTACCCGGGTAAAACTTTTATCTTTTCACTTAAGGAATTTTTGGTTAGGAGCTAGTCTAGTTGAGTTAGGCTTAACCCTAGAGTTAGAGTGATTGAAAAGTGATTGATTTTGATTTGTTTTAGTTAGGATTTTTCATTTTCTTCTTAAAAAAAAAAAAACTTTTATTTTTCCAAAACAAAAAAAAATTATATAAAAAGTAATTGTTTTTGGTGCATGCAAAACGTGGATTAGGGACAATACACATCAACAAATTCATTTTGAACAAATGGCTAATCCACAAGTTTTTTAAAATTTATGTTATCCCAATAGGATTGAAATTTCCAATGAAGTCCAGGAGTTTGTAGAGAGTCCATATCAGTATTCGGTAAATAATCTATTTTTTTCAACCTACAACCCAGGTTTGGCAAGTTACACAAACATTGCATGGAATCAGGGAAACCACTCCGAAACTCAAAACTTCACTCCCTCTTTGACCCAACATTTTCCTAGGGAAAACACAGTTCCTTTCAATTCTCATCCACAATTTCAACAACCCAATCTGTCACATCAAAATCAGTCTCCTCATCATCAAGTTGTAACTCACACTCCTCTTGATACAGATCATGATGAACGTCTCAATTTTTTGGAAAAAGGTTTTGAAATCATTATTAAGGCCTCCACACTAGCTACGGATATGTTAACTCAAACATCCTACACGATGAACTCCTTTATGCAATCAACCGAACTCATACTTAACTCTAACACTCAAGCCCTAGCTAGATTAGAAACCCATATTGATCAACTAGCTAGTGCCATAAGTGAAGTAGAGGAAGGAGAAATTCTGAGTCAACCCGTGGTCAATCCTAAGGACACTCAAATGAATGCACTACAGTCAGGAAAACGGGTCGATAATCAGGAAAGAACACCTTTAAGCCAAATTCTTGTTCCAATTCATTCTTTCCCTGATAATTCAATTCAGGAAAGACCAAGGGAAGAAGAAGAAGAGTCAGATCTAAGTTTTGAGGAAATTTTCGGTGAGGAGCTAAAAATATTAGGAGAAGCAGATCGGGTTTGTCAAAATAAAGAAACCGTGTTGGACAATTGTTGTTTTGAACTGAATTTTGAAAAACTCTTTCTTGATGAACTAAGATTTTTGGAAAATAAACAACAACCAAATTTTTATACATCAACCATGAATCTTGGGGTTGAGAAAATTGTTAAAGAAAAATTGGTTGTTAGAGAACAAACATTCACAAATCAAGAATCTAAGTCCAATATGCATGACACCAATAATACCTACCTTCCATTGCCACAAAAATCATTGAACACCCCGGAATTCTTAGAATTTCAGCACATTGTTGATTATATCATGTTGAATTTATTTAAAATCCGTGGGAGAATTTTCAGCAATAAGGTAGGATTCAATGTAGAACATGAACTCTTCATGTTGAATATTTCATTCTACATTGTTTATTTTGTTTATTTCAGAATAATAAAAAGAATTTATTCTTCTCTCATTTGAGAGTTTCTTGTTCAGTTGTTAAAAAAAAGAAAAAAAAGAAAAAAAAGAAAAAAAAGAAAAAAAAGAAGAAAAAAAAGAAGAAAAAAAAGGAGAAAAAAAAGAGAATAAATTTTTGATTTCATCCTCCTCAGACAAAAGGTAATTACAGATTTTTATCAGCCGACCAAATATAAGTGCTTCACTTCTTATCTGCTTTACTTTATGCATCATAGAGTTACATTGAGGACAATGCAAAATTTAGGTGTGGGGGTGGGAATTAGTTATTTTTTCTCTTTATTTTACATTTTTAGTTACATTTTTCTTTTTTTTCTTCCTTTTCTTAAAAAAAATTATAAAAATATCGTCACTTGCCAAATTGATGGAGTTATGTAATAATTGATTTATTTGATAAATTTGAAAATTTTTAATCCCTAGTTGGTTATTTACTTAAGATCACCTTTTATGATAACTCTAAATAAATTTCTTGAGAAATGATTTCCAAAGTAGTATACTTTATTTAAGCCTTAACTTAGATTTTTATTTAAAATAATGAAATTTTTGCATGCTTAACTTAGAGTTGAAAATAATTTTTTCAAAGTGTCTTGATTTACATATTTTCAAAATATATATACATATACAAAAAAAAAATTGCAAAAGAAGAGTGCGAAAAATGGGCACCAAAAAGAAAAAAAAAACTCTTTAATTCAAGATGATTCTATCTTATAAAGCCTAAGCTGACCGAGTAATTAAGCTCAAGGAGTATTTTCATACTTAATGACCTAAGCCCATTTGAGTTGGGATCCATTGGCCCAAAACTCGTTAAATAGTCACTTAGAAAGCCCGTTAAAGTAGAAAAAATCACCAAGGAAGAAAGAGTTAAAAAAAACTAATAAATGTTTTATAGTTGTATATATGGTCTTAGAAAATATTTTAAATCAAGCATCTTGAAAATTATTTAAAACAAAGAGTTAGCATGTTCTTTTCAAAACTTTTAAATTAAATTTCTAAGTTTGGCTTGGTTTTGTATTGCTACAATGAGAAGATTTTCTTAAAAATATACCTTAGAGTTATATATATAAATGTTTTCTTCAGTGATAACTGGCTGCAATTAGATTATCTAAAAGTTATCAAGTGAATTTAGTTATTTATTGACTTCTTTAATTTGGCAAGATTGACCGAATTTTGTGGGTATATTCACTGCAAACCCTCACGAGACTACAACTCGTCCACTAGGGTAACCTAGGGGTTTAAAGGCTTGTTGTATACGCTAAATACAACCGCGATTCCTGCGAAAGTGAGTTAGGATTTTCTTTTTATTTTCTTTGCTAGAGGACTAGCAAAAGTTTAGGTGCGGGGTATTTGATAATCATATTTTATTACAATTTTATACCCTCATTATCTATTTTATATGAATAAATATACCACTAATAATTATTTTTATCTTTTAATTGCAGGTTAATGAAGAATAAATCTCAAACTCTCATCTCTCAACAAAAACCCATTGATTAAATGAAGAAATGAAGCAAAGAAGCACATTAGAAAATCAATTTCCAAATTATCCAAAAGCCCAGAATGAAGTCGTGTAGCCTGTAGAAGCCGGAGAAAATCAAAAATCCAATATGAAAAGAAATCATATTCAAAATGGTTGGCCACAAAGAAACGACGATATCTCCTAATCCGGAAGGCGGAATTTAACATATAATATATGAAAATCGCCTATCTCGACGAGACGAAGCTAGCCTTAGATTTATTTCATGCTTATAGAATAGATTTATTTTCTTGCATTTAATTCTTGTAATTTTATTTTATAGTTTAGATTTTGCAATTAGATTTTAATTTCTTATACTATTCACCTTGAGGCTAGAACCCTCTTGGGTTTAGTTTTTCTTTTTGTTTATTTTTATTTTATTTAATTCGCCTTTAGGCTAGAACCCTCTAGGGAATCACCCTTTTCTAAGAAGTGGGTTCAATTTTAGATTATCCATATCTATAATTGAATCCACCATCTTTAATTTCTTGTATTTTCTTTTATTCTAGAATTTTGTTCTTTATTCTTGATTTTTCATTTGTTTCTTGATTTTATTCATTTTTTCCTTCTTGCCTTATTGATCACACTCATTCTTTGTCACATCCACTCTCACTTAAATTTTGCGCCGTTTCACACACTATCACTTTCACTCTCATTATCTCTCCACAATCACATTTACTCATCACTCCTTTTTGTCATGCACACAAAATAAGAACCAATTTCATATTTTCTCCTACAAAACACCTTCCTTATAGGATCGATATCTTAAATACTATAACTTGACACGGTTGTGCACTTGCAACCTTTTTGGTACATGTTTATGCCGCATCAAGTTTTTGGCGCCGTTGCCGGGGAGGGTGCTTAAGTAGGCTTTAACTATTTTGGTTCTTTAACTTGTGTGTTTTTTGTGAAGGAAACGCTTGGAGCTTGAAGATCGCGGATTGGAGAGCTAGTCCTTCCCATTTGGGTTCGAATTTTCCTTTCTTCTTGGAGTTAAGGATCATAGGTCGTCTTTCAGCTAAGACCAAATCTCCTTCTTTGAAACTCCATTGTCGAACCTTTTTGTCGAAGGCTCGGGAAATTCTGGCTTGGTAGAACTCTATATGCTATTGAGCTTCTAAGCATTTTTCGTCGAGCATCTCGAGTTCTTCGAGACGTTTTTGGTGTTGTTCTTCGGTTGTCATCTGTGTTGCGAGAGCAATCCGAAGAGATGGAATTTGTATTTCCAACGGAAGAACGGCTTCACATCCGTATACCAACAAATACGGGGTCGCTCCCGTTGGTGTACGCACAGTGGTACGATAGGCCCATAGAGCTGCACCAAGCTTGTCATCCCAATCTCGTTTATTAGTTTTCACGAGTTTTGACAAGAGCTTTATGATTGTTTTGTTGAAGGCCTCAGCTAATCCATTTGCTATGGGATTGTAAGCCGTCGACGAAATGTCCTGAATTCTGAACTTCTCGCAAAACCTGATGAAGGCGTTGCTGACGAATTGAGGACCGTTGTCATGTATGATTCATCTTGGGACACCATGCCGGTAGATGATATGGTGTTTGATGAATGCAATGACGTTACTCTTAAGTTGTCAACGGTCGTTGCATTCAGCTCGTCCCTTAACCGACTAAGATCGCAAATAGCTATGACGTTACTCGTAAGTTGTCAACGGTCAGAATTCCTATGAATGCAACTCCGTTATTCGTAAGTTGTCATGTATGATTTTCCGCCAAAAGATCGCAAATAGCTTGTCCCTTAACCGACTTTTGTTGTTTGAAATATAAATCATATTGCGATAATAGTAGAGCCCACCTGGCTAAACGCCAATAAATGGATGTCGGTTGGGTCATGAATACTCGGATTGGATTTATGTTGGAAATGACATAAATTGTCTGTCCAACCAAATAATGTCGCATTTTTTGGATTACGAATACCAAGGCGAGGCATTCTTTCTCGATCATTGGATAATGAGATTCAGCTCCAACCAGTGTGCGACTCAGATAATATACAGCTTGTTCGTGACCGTTATCGTCGTCTTGTGCGAGTAACGCACTTAACGAATGGCTCGTCGCTTTGACATAGATCAAAAACGGTCTGCCTGATTTCGGTGCAATGAGAATAGGTGGATTCGCCAGATATTTCTTAATATCTTCGAATGCCTTTTGGCATGCTTCGTCCCAAACGAACGACACGCCTTTCTTTGCGAGTTTAGAGAACGGTTGAAATTTTCCAGACAGATTTGATATAAATCAACGGATATATGCCAATCGACCTTGCAACCCCCTGAGTTCTTTAAGATTCCTCGGGGGTTGCAATTCATGTATCGCCTTTACTTTATCAGGATCTATATGAATACCTTTTGTGGTGACGACGAACCCAAGAAATTTACCGCTCGACATTCCAAGGAAGGATTTAGTCGGGTTCATTTTTAACTGATGAGCCCTCATAAGTTTGAACATCGTCTTCAGATCGTTAATGTGGTCGTTTTTATCACGGCTCTTAATGACCAGGTCATCAACGTAGCATTCAACTGTCTTCCGAAGGTACTCTTGAAAGATCTTCGTCATTGCTCGTTGATACGTAGCACCGGCGTTCTTCAAACCGAAAGGCATAACAGTATAACAAAAGACACCAAGGGGTGTTCTGAATGCTGTATGCTTTTCATCGTCTGGGTGCATCTTGATCTGATTATATCCAGAAAATCCGTCCATAAATGACATTCTCTCGAACCCGCAAGTGTTATTAATGATGACGTCCGTGATCGATAAGGGGAAGTCGTCTTTAGGACAGGCGGTGTTTAGATCTCTAAAGTCAATGCAGATTCTGATCTTTCCGTTCTTTTTAAGAACTGGAACGATATTGGCCAACCATTCAGGATGTTGTTCTTCTCTGACAAAACCCGAATCAATTAGTTTCTTGACTTCAGCTTCTATTGCCTCCATAATCTGCGGACGAAACTGTCTTTGTTGTTGTTTGACAGGTTTGGCATCTGGTTTAATATTGAGGCTATGCATTGCTACATCTGGGTCGAGTCCCGGCATATCTTCGTAGTTCCAAGCGAAAACATCGATATACTCTTTAACGAGGGCAATTAGTTCCTCTTTTTCATCCGCTGGAAGATCACCGCTAATAAATATAGGTTTCGGATTATCTTCGTCACCCATATTAACCTGGACTACTTTATCCTCAGTAGGAGGTTCTCTTTGCTCAAATCTATCGCCATATTAGATATTCATGTAATGCATCCATGGATCTTCCTAAATAGGCAACTGATCGTCCTCTTCGGTTGTGGAAGGATCAACTGTCGCCATGTTCAACATTAGGGCTTTGAATCTTTCACCAATGCTCACGTCCGAATCCCAGGTTGAAGCATCGGATGAATGCCCACTCTTATTTATTAGTTGGCTAATAATCTGTTGGCCATATTCATCATCAGATGATGAAGTATAACCCAGACCCCTTTTATGAGTATAATAATTATCAGGTCTCCCTTTTGGTACGTAGGCAGGACGGGGTGGAACCCTGACACCTTGACCAAAATGAAGACCTTCACCGAGCGAAAGGATATAGCATTAGCTCGTCATGTAACCATTCGCTTGTGAACTGTACCGAGAGAAATGTCGCCCGGGTTCTTCATTATCCGAATAAGTCTCTAAGAAAAGATCTAGGGCCGGGGATGGTTCCCCTTTCCCGAAAACTATTTCTTTTTCACCCCCTGTCTTTGTGGGTAGGAGCATAGTTGTTCCGACTGAACTTCGGATATGTTTCGTCATCGTGCAAGACGAATGAAGCGGCATATGTAGGCTAGGGTCGTCATACAATTCCTACATTATATCATCAAGACAACGTGAATACTCTAAATCATTATTTATTATTTCATCGGCAAGCTGCCAGTTACAACTTTCATCCGACGAGTTACCACCGTCAAGATCGATTACAAGAGGTTCAATGTCATTTAGTACAAGACCTTTACTATAATCTAGCCTAGCTTCGATATCAGCTTCTTCGCCGCTGTCCGTACCATGGACCGATAGTTCAGTATCGAATTCAGCACCATAAAGAAGGGAGTCAGTGAAGTAATTTTCTAACCCCTTGAATGGTTGCTTATCCACGACCACCGTCTTGACCTCCTCATTAGTGTCGACATATTTCAAACACTAATGGAGGGTAGAGGGAACTATAAGATTACTGTGGATCCATGGGCGACCCAATAGTAAATTATAGGAAGTCTCGGTATCAATTACATAGCAGGTGACTTCGGACTTCAGGTCTCCGAGCTGACACTTCACCCGGATTTTTCCCAATGGTCTTGATCCACTAGTATTGAATCCATAGATGACCGTCCCCGTGGAGGCTAGCTTGCTGGCGGGGGTTCCGAGGGGGGACATCAACCGAAGTGGCATGATGCTAACAGCGGAACCCGAATCAACTTGAATCCGGTTGACAATGCTCGAGCCAATATATCCGGTGAAATATAGAGGCCTATCATGCTTCGAATTCCTTATCTTCTTTGGTAAAAGCTATGCAAGGGAATCTCGTAGCTGCCAAGTTATAGTACTGAACCGACGACTCTGACTCTTCAGGAGTTGGCTTAATTTGGGTGAGGAATACTTCAGAATCAACTAACGCTTCTTGTAGAGCTTCTCTGGTATCCTTTGAGAGACGTAATAATTCGTATAGCGTGATCCTTACTGGGATATTAGCTAACTGAGCCATGACGTCAAAACGGTAAGGAGCGTTTGAGCTTTCCGGTTTATCTCGTCCAATTGGTCGGTTGAAACGAGACTGCTTCGGAACCTGGACCTCTTTATGTTGGGGTTCTTTCTCTTTTTGTTTAGCTGGTTGTTGCGGCTTTCCAGCAGCTACAGGAGGAGTTGCAACTACCCCCAGCTCCGTAAGAGTTTTAGCATTTGGGTCAGAGGTTTCAGGATATTTATAATGGTATTCATTCCCACCTCTTGTAGCGAAAACTTCCTGTTCCCCCTCAGAAAGTGGTAAAGCTGAGATTTCTTCATCATCTTTCTCAGGAATTGCCGAGGCTCCGTAACAAGTTTTCTCTTTTCCTTTGCCTTTCACTTTCTTCTTCGACGTGGATATCGTCCATTGCTCATCTTCAAGCAAATCCGAATGAACCCAAAGGATTTTGCCATTGGGGGTTATGTGAGATACAAGCCCCTTTTGGCGCTGTCCATGAGGATCATCGTTGATGGTTTGCATCTTGATCTTTGATACTGGTTCGGCTTGAAACCAGGATAAAGGAACCGATCCGAAGCTGATAGACACTGCATTTGCACCTACTTTCTTCTCTTTCGGCTTTGGTGTCACGATACCAACATCGATTAAGGTTTGTATTTTGTCTTTAAAGACATAACACGCCTTAGTGGGATGGTGGACCCTTCTGTGATATGCACAATACTTTGGGTCATTAGTCTTCGTTGCTTCTTCTTGGTTTGTGACCGGTGGAAGCTTGATCTTGTTGTTATCCAGCAGGTATTTGAAGATGACTGGAACTTCATCATCCTTAAAAGAATACTCCTTCGGGAATTTAGGCTCTGAGGCCTTAAACTGCTTCGGAGGTTGTTGATTCTGATTCGGCGCCAATTGAAAGGATGACTGCTGCGGTTGTTGCTGCGGTTGTTGTTGCGGTTGTTGTGATGTTTGATGAGCATCGACAACTGCCGCATACCCTCTTCCTCGGCCTCGAGTATTAAAGTTCTGTTTTTGGTTATTAGCTGGTGGCAGACCTCTCTCTAAATTCTTTCTCTTGAGAAAGCGTTCAGCATGTTCACCTCTCACTTTCAATTCTTTCCAAGTTTTAGAGGGCACAACCCCCATGACCTCTAATACATCCAACAACAAGTTATTGTGACATGTTTGCAGAATAAATTCCTCTGTGAGTGGATCTCTGCAGTTCACCGCTTTGTCCCGGAATCGTTTGACAAAAACATCAACCGACTCCTCATCCTTCTGCTTCTCGTCCAACAACGTGCCGATAGAGACCTTTTTGATGTTGTCAAAGGGGGAGAAATATTGTGAGTATATCTATCTTGTTTGTTTATATTCATGTGAATTATAATTTATATGTTCATTTCCTTTCATGCATATATTTTTTTTCGTAAATTGTTTGTCATCATCAAAAAGGGGGAGATTGTTGGCCTTCTTGTTTTGATGATGTTTAACAAACAATTTATAACTAATGTTGTTTGTCTAGTGCTTGTATTATCTATTCATTGTAGAAAAACAATGTTGTTGGCGGATGGATGGAATACAGCTTCAACGATGACATCCAATGGAGGTTGGCGGAATAGTGGTTGAAGCCTATGCAATTCAAGTTAAAGATCCAAGTTCAAGCT
>NC_033800.1:108604243-108610291 GCF_001876935.1 Asparagus officinalis
GGCTCGGCCATGAGCCGAGCCACCCCAAGGTGGCTAGGCACAGTGTCGGCCACCCCGAGGTGGCCGACAGTGGCCCGAGGTGGCCGACAGTGGCCAGAGGTGGCCGACAATTCTCTTTTTGCAGCCACTGTCCTGAGAGCCTATAAATAGGCCTAGAGATGTTCATTTTCGGAGGTCGAACTTTCAAGAGCCGAAACTCTGCCGGATTGAAGAGTGAACTCGGAGCTTGAAGACCAGAAGACTTGCACATTCAGATCTGATCCTCGGCGACCATCCACGTCAGAAAAGGCAGGATCTCGAGAGGAAGAAAGAACAGATCTGAGATCTACACGAGGCTACACTCCAGATCTAAGCTTGGTCTTAGATCTCGAGATCCGAGCGATTATTCCCTTGGTGGATTAATCCCTCCCGGCTATTATTCCCTTCGTGGAATAATACCCGCATACTCGTGTAGATCCGACCGGATCTAGATCGCGCGGTGGTCCACGGATTAACCCCGGCGCAGGCAAAGAACCCACCAAAGCGAGCGACCGCAAAACAGGAGCTCGTGATTTGTTCACAGAGGAGAGTTGTAATTTTTCTTTATTTTCTTTGATTTAGTTGTAACCGGATCTATAAAAGACCGGATCTTTTGTAACTCAAAAAGTTGTAACTCAAGATGACAATTATCTCATTAATGAAGAAAGCTACAGTTTTCCACGCGAACAGTAATATCCTCCAGGAACTTCCCGTCAATGGTAGGAAATAGTTTAGACTCATATACCTATTGGAGTATCGGGGAGCAGTTTAACCTCTTATACCGGTCGGAGGATTGAGAAGCAGTTTATACTCGTATACTCTTCGGAGTGTTAAGAAGCAGTTTATACTCGTATACTCGTCGGAGTCATAAGAAGCAGTTTATACTCGTATACTTTTCGGAGTGATAAGAAGCAGTTTATACTCGTATACTTTTTGGAGTGATAAGAAGCAGTTTATACTCGTATACTTTTCGGAGTGTTAAGAAGCAGTTTATACTCGTATACTCGTCAGAGTCATAAGAAGTAGTTTATACTCGTATACTTTTCGGAGTGTTGCCGTTTTCAATTGGCTTACCCTAGCGTTATAACGCCGGCTTCGACTAAGGTCTGAATGCTATTCTTGAGAGCAAAGTAGTCCTTGGTGGGATGAACGACCCTCCTGTAGTATGCACAGTATTTTGGGTCTGCAGAATTGTCAGCTTCCTCCTGATTCGTGATGGGCGGGAGCTTGATTTTGTTGTTTTCGAGAAGGGACTCGAAGATGGTGGGAATGTCTTCGTCTTTGAACGAGTACTCTTCCTGGGCCTCTTGATCCGAAGTATTTTGTTGTCCTCGGAACTGCTGTTGTGACGTTTGATCATCGTCAATAACTGTTGCAGGTGCGTACCCTTCATCATGAGGTACGAGATCCGAATCCAGAGGGTTGACCATCAGTTGGCTCCTCTCAGCTTTCTTCCTTTTGAGGAATCGTTCGGCCTGTTTTCCGCGTACCTTCAACTCTTTCCAGGTATTGAGCGGCTCTGTTCCCAAAACGTCCAAGATGTTAATGGACAGGTTGTTCTGACAAGTCTGCAAGATGAATTCCTCCGTGACGGGATCTTTGCAGTTCATTGCCTGATTGCGGAAGCGTTTGATGAAGGTATCCACCGACTCTCCGCCTTTTTGTTTCTCGTCGAAGAGTGTCCTGATCGACACCTCGGCGTCATCATCGAAGAAATGGGCGAGGAACATGCTTTCCAGGTCCTCCCAGCTGTTGATACTTCCGGGCTTGACACGGCGGTACCAATCGAAGGCGGGCCCACGAAGGGTGCCAACGAATGACCGAACCATCAAAGGCTCGTTGCCAGAGATCACCCCCAAGTGGGACTTGAAGTAGATTAGATGCTGAGTGGGCGAGCCCTTCCCGCCGAACGGCGTGAAGTTGATCAGGTTGAACTTCGCCGGATACCGGATCGAATCCCACTTTCTCGGGTAAGGGGATCGAATCCCACCCTTTCGGGTAAGGACACGGAATGCCGGTCTTCTTCACCTCTCGAGCAGACATCAGGGCGTCGATTTTTCTTTCGAGATCCTTCATCTTTTTGGCCTGATCTGTATCCTGTTTTGGACAATTGCCGAGAGGAATGATACGACCACCCCCAGTGTTGTCATCACTGGTGGGTCCACCCCCAGCGTTGTTATTTTTAGTGGGGCCATCCCCAGTATTCTTGGGCGGTGCGTCGGCCATGACGACTTCGTCCACTTCCGGATCGCTGTCAATTGCAGCGTTCTGGGTGTGACGGTCGGACTCAATTAGCTGGTTTGACAAAGCTCGGATTTGTTGGTCGTGCATTTGTCTCATCTCTTGCATAGCCATTTCCATTTCGAACTTGAAGATTTCCTTCTGCTTAGCCAGGGCCTCATCAATGATTTTGGCTATCTGCTCGGTGTTGACCATGAACACCTCTCGAACTTGCCCTATGCTAGATGTTGTATCGTCGGAGGCGAGCGCGGAATGAGAATCTGAGAACTCATCATCGGAATGGACTTCTTCATGAATCCCACGGTCGTCGTTATCTCCGACGGCTTCTAGCTGAAGCTGAGCTATTCCCGAATTGACTCCGCTTCCTGAAGAGAAATTAGGGTTGAAACCACTTGAAATAATTGGAGATTTTCCCTTGTTGACCATGTTGATGGTAACTTCTGGGAGTTCATCATCTCGAACAGCCGATCCTCCTTGGTGTAAATGCCTTGATTTGGGCTTCGTCATTCCATCGGAAATTCTCTCGAATATCGAGACCCTCTGTGGAGCGGTCTTGGGGCAGCTACAGGTTAATAATACTGCCCTGATAAATTTGGTACACGGACAGTGAGAGTCCGTTTCCCGGGTATTTTTCTTTTGAGATTCATTTGTACCCCCAGCCTGATAGTACAACTCCTTGACGTTGCGGTCGGAGTAACCTATCGGCTGCTCACATGGGTTCTCAGGTATAACGCGTTCGTCTGTCCGACGCGTTTTCTTCTGAGTAAACATTGCCTTGTTGGCCTCTGCAAGAGTCGCACGTTTGGAATCACACCTTTGTGAGGGTGAAAGCTTAACGGGCTCTTGGTCTTTTGCACGTACCACCAAGCTGGCCGTTGCAGGAATCCGTTTGTTAGGAGGTCGCATACGACCCCCAGTCCGGGTGTTGGCTTGCAGCTCGCTCAATGATTTCCAGCTTTCCTTAGCAAGCACTTTTCCTCAATTCTCGGGTAGAGTGCCGATACGATCCTCCAGAGGAATCCTAAGCTTGGTGAAATCTCCGCTGCGGTGGGGATTCATCGGAGGTTCGGGATCTGAAGTTGACGAAGGCCGGAGAGCAACGTCGCCTGCTTTTGCCTTAGGCATTGATTTGGCCTTTGGCACCCAAACTCGTTTGGATTTCCTCTCCCTTTTGCATTTCTCGTGCTTTTGGCACCAGAGCTCGGGCATGCACACGCAAGGCGCGGCGCTTCTGGATTCGCTCCTCGAGAGTAGAACGGGTTCTTTTGACATGAACCCATTTGTTCGTTTCTGCTTTGGAGGAGGGGCTGGTTGTTTGCCGTTGTTGCTCTTGTCGTCGCCTGGATTTTAGATCTTCATTGTAGTGGATCCCATCTGTCGGCTCCAAAGCTTTGGCCAGCTGACGAGCAAAGCGTTGACGTCGCCTTTGACGTGCTCTCTTTGACAATGCGCCGTCTTTGGCGTGCTCTCTTTGATAATGCTGGAGTGTCTTCATAAGCCATCTCCTCGGCGGAAGAGGAGTCCGGATCTGCGATCTCGACCACGTTGGACGACGTGGGGACGTCACATGGTGCAAGTGCAGAGGAGGAGTCCGGATCTGCGATCTTGACCACGTTGGACGACGCGGGGACGTCACGTGGTGCAAGTGCAGCGGCGGAAACGGGGTCTTGGATTTTCGAACCGAAGGGCCTGCAAACATTTATGAAAGAGGTTACCTTTCTGTACCCGTTTGGAGAGGCGGATCTGGAGGAGGAGCAAGAGAGGCCTTCTTTGAACTGTTGTCGATCGATATTCATTGCTGCATTCATTACAACTTTGATCGTTACAATGAAATAAAAAGATAGTCTTTTTATAAGACCGGTACACAATGAAAACAAAAGAAATACAACTCTTTTCAAACAAACGCAAGATCCGTTTATCATCTCTTGCTTGCGTGGGTCTTTGGCCTGTGACGGGGACGTTGATATCCGTGGACCACCGGGCAATCAGATCCGCTCCGAGAAAATCGGACAGAGCTTCGTCTATCCGCGAAGGGATATAGAAGCAGAACTTCGTCGATCCGCGTGAGATCTAGAAGCTATAAGCGTATACCTCGGCTAAAGCGAGGGATTAGCTCTTCTTAGTATTAACACCAAGGGCTAATACTAAGGCCAAGAGGGAACGGGTGATGAAGGCGCTGATGTAGACCTCTCCTCTCCTTGTTGAAGCGCACGGCCACTCTTCACTGCAGCAGGGCTTCGCCAAGGCTCTCCAAAAATCCCCCTCTTCTCCAAAATTCCTCTCTTCAAAACAAAGGCCAAGGGGGGGTATTTATAGGTGTTTGAGAGGCTCTAGGGGGCCTCTAGGGAGTGTGGACACCCCTGGTGTCTCGGCCATGGCCGAGACACCCTTGGGGTGTCTCGGCTAAGCCGAGACACCCTAGGGTGTCTAGGCTTTTCCTAGACACCCCCGGGGTGTTTCGACCTCCCGAGACTCCGTTTGAGGTGATTCGGTTGTTTTCCCTGTAGATTCTTCGTCCGGACTCGGATTTGAATGATTCCGGGTGTGTTGGATGCTTGACGAGGAGTTCGATCCGCTCTGGTAGTTGGATTATCTGTAGAGTGGTCGAGGCACGAAGGGCGTTGTCCTTTTTTGTGAACAGTGCCGGGTTCCCGATTGATCCGGGTCTTGGTTGTTCCGAAATCCTATAAGCTCACGTAGCTCGCCGACTCACTTCAGTCGTTCGTCGACGTCGATTGGACTCCTGTGGCTTGGATAGTGACGTTCATCATCGTTCTTTAACACTGAACCGTTCGTGGAGACCTATAGGCAATTTTCGATGCCTACATACATGTATAAATTCATCTCAAAAATCCTGGCTAATAGGATTAAGACTGTGATGGGTTATCTTGTGAATGAAGCTCAGTGTGCTTTTGTACAAGGCAGACAGATAACTAGTAACATAATGTTAGCTCATGAGCTTACAAAAAACTATAACATAAAGAATATATCTCCAAGGGCAATGCTGAACATAGACATAAATAAGGCTTTTGATTCTATCAGCTGGGATTTTATCTTTGACATGCTAAAAGGTTTGGGGTTCCCTACTGATATGATCAAGTGGATCATGGCTTGCATTTCTTCACCTAAATATTCTATCTCTTTCAATGGTACTCTTCATGGCTATTTCAAAGGAAAACGTGGGTTAAGACAAGGGGGTCCTCTCTCACCATATTTATTCATTTTGGGTATGGATTGTCTCTCAAGAAACTTGAGTTTATTAAAAAATGACAGGCTATTCAATTTTCATCCTAAATGTGGGAATCTCAAGATTACACATCTTATATTTGCGGATGACTTGTTGCTTTTCTCTAGAGGAGATTTATATTTTGTCAATAAGCTCTATCAATGTGTGAAAAACTTTGGACTTATTTCTGGACTTGAAGCAAATCCTGGAAAATGTTCTATCTTCTATGGGGGGTGTTGTTAAATCAGTCAAGACCAACATAAATAATAGTCTTGGTTTCTTAGTAGGGGAGTTACCATTCAAATATATTGGAGTTTCTCTTATAACTAAAAAGAATGACTGCGTTGGATTGTGATCCTCTCTTCAAAAGGATTGAGGGACAATTCAAAAAATGGATTAATAACAGGAATCTCTCATATGCTGGAAGGCTTCAGGCCATCAAAAGTGTTATTTTGGGAGTTCAAATCTATTGGACATCAAATTATATCCTACCCAAAAGTGTGCTTCAAAGAATTGATGATTTATGCAGAACATTTTTGTTGGGTTCTGACAGATCATCTCTA
>NC_033800.1:108610301-108626459 GCF_001876935.1 Asparagus officinalis
AAACAAGGAGGATTAAGTGTTTTTCAGCCTCAAATTAGAATATTGCTTCTACATTACGTTGTATATGGTTTATTCACATCAACAAGGAATCTTTCTGGATAAAATGGATCCATGGAACATACTTAAGGCACAGTGACATTTGGCATGTTCAAGCTAGAATGAGAAACTCTTGGAATTGGAAGCAATTGTTGAAGGTCAGGGATAAAATGATTGGTTTATGTAGGGGAATTGAAAACCTAAAATTGTTTAAGCACTTGTTACAAAAATACCAAAATCAAGCTGTCAACACTGTATAATGCTCTTTCCCCTGATACGAAAAATGTGCTATGGTACAACACTGTTAGGGAGGAATCGAATGTACCTAAACATTCCTTTGTGAGTTGGCTGGTGATTCAGGACAGACCCCTCATGCAGGACAGACTGCTAAGAAGAGGAATAATTGACACAAATACATGTTATCTCTGCTCCTGTTCATGTTTGGAAACTAGAGATCACCTATTTTTTGAATGCCCATATTCAAGCAAAATTTGGAATAGCATCATGGAGTGGATGAAGTTTAATTGGAAATCATGCAAATGGAAACATATAGTGATCTGGTATTCAAATAGATTAAGAGGAAAGGGATTCAAGCAAAAAATCAAGAGGATGGCCTTAACAACTACAATTTATTCCATATGGAGAGAAAGGAATGTCAAATACTTTCAATGAAAAGTTAAATCTGCTGATCATTTGACGAGAGAGATTCATCTTGATATCATGACTTCAGTAATGAACAATCCATTATTAGTCTTGTGGGTTCAAGCAGGTTTATGAAGGAAATGTGGTTTTTTGTATAGCAATATTTTGCTTTCTCAGTCGACTGAACCGAGCATTTAGGTGTACATAACTCTTCCATTTTGGTTGTGAAATAAAATTCTTTCATTGAAAAAAAAATAAATTGTCAAATTCTTCTTTTATCAATTAGTTCTCTAGTTGATTATATTAAACATAATTATTTTAGGCATAAGAGAACAATCCACAAATCATAAAAATAATTAAACTAGTTTCACACAATTCTAGATTTCCTATAAGATTTAGTTAATCATTTTATAAAATAAAATTAAGGAAATAAGATCTATACTAGAAAGCATAGAATAAAGAGATCTAAAAATAAAAACTAACAATAAAAATAAAAACAAGAACAAGAAAATAAGATCTAAAATACGAGCATAAAGGAAATCTAATTAACAAAAATGAAAGAGCATAAAAGTGAATTGACACTTTAATATAAAAATAAAATAAAATAAATTCTACAAAGAATAAAAGATAAATAATAAAAATAAAAGAGCATAATAGTAAATTTACACTAAGAACCATGAAATAAATCTAATCTACCAATATAAAAAAAAGAAAATAAAATCCTAAAACATGAATTTCTAAAATAAGAAAATAAAAGAGAAAAATAAAAATTTACATTGCAAGAGGTTGGACCTTGAAAGCAAATCTTCATCTTCATCAACAAAGAAGAAGAAAAAAGTTTAAAATGTGAAAAAATTTATTTATTACAAATAAAAACTTTACAACTCTAGAAGGTATTTTTAATTAAGAGTAACCCTTCTCTCTAAATGGAGTTTGTATAAAAATTTTCATACTCTCAAACCCTCACTCTACGTCTCTATTTATAGAAAATAAGAACCTCTCACAACCTTGAGATTTGTCTTGGGTCTCAAGTAACCCTTACAACTATAGGATTTGGCTAGGTCCCAAGTAATCCTCACAACTATAGGGTCTCTCAAAATAATCTACACCATCGATTCAATAGTTGAGGGATGGATTTTGTGGGCATTATTTCTCTTGCATTTAATTTATTTAAGACAATTAAGCTTCTATTGAATGCTCTTTGGGTATCCTTGTCATAGGAGGGGATTTCCTCATTAACGCCTCTAAAATCACATGATTGAGCGACATTATGGATGATCCACTCTGTTGAACTTGATCTACATATTCTAAAACCCCAATATACTAAGTTTGGGGGTGAACTTGACGTCGTTTGACCCTTCATCCATTCGTATTAATTTTAACGGTTTCGAATGAATAGAACTTTTCATAGGGCTCGACGGAGGGTCAAACGACGACGGGTTTACCCCAAACTTGGTGTGTTGAGGTTTTAGAATATGTAGATCAAGTTCAACGGAACGGATCATCCACAATATAGCTCAATCATGTGACTTTAGGCTGCGTCCTTAGATAATTATCTAAGACGTCCTTAGAAAGAGAAAAAATAGATATGCTTGGTACCAAGCACAAGTTTTTATGCTTGGTAGTTGTAGAACCCCGTAATTTTTATATGAATATATGTGAATTATTAGTAAATAAATAATTCTTTTATGATAAATAACTTGAGGGCATTGATGTACATGATAACAAGTTATTTGAGATGATATGAGAGTATGGGTGTAGAGTTTTGTGCGTTGGTTTTGCAAATAAGCAAAACATGCACAAAAACTGTATTTTTCCAGATCAGTCGACACATCAGTCGACTGATTGTATCGGTCGACACATCAGTCGTCTGATACGCTGATTTCTAGTTTTTACAAGTTTCGGGTCTGTTTTGTTTTGGTTCGGGTTTGGGTCGGGTTTAACTGTTCGTATATATTCCCTCTCACCCGAAATCACCCCTCTCATCTTCAGATCTGAGAAAACCCTAGCCCCTCTCCCCTATCTCAAAAACCCTAGTTTTGTTCTTGGTGATTTGGGGAAGAACTTGGAGGATTTTCGTCGAGATCTGAACATTGCAGCGAAGGGGAACCATTCTCTCTCAGATCCAGGAGTTTCTAATCACCCCAGAGGCGAGTAACATCTCGCCCAACCTTGCCCTATTTTTCTAAACGTTTTCAAAGAGTTTTTATGAGTTTTGATGAGCCAAAAATGTAATTTTTGTACAAAGAATTAATTTTTTTAGCATATAGAGGGAAGATATGTCACGCCCCGCTTCCCAAAATACACGGGAACCGGAACGCAAACAAGCCCGTGACGTATTAGATTGAGAAGAAATATACGCTATTATTTTTTTTCTTTTCTTCTCAATCCAATACGCTAAGCGTCTGGAAAAATACAATGCGAAGTCACAGGTCCCCGATCACAATCAGCAAGAATATAATAGACAAACTCAAAAAAAATATCATATCACAAATGGAATAACATCCGAGACATAAAAACGAGTCAAACATGCCCTTATACAAAACTATCTAAATGAAATACTAGAGAATATAAAAATACACTGATCAAAAGGAAATGAAGGTGATACAAAATAACTGAAAGGAAATAACTAAGCTTCTGCTTCTTCTTCTGCTACGTCTGCAAGGCACTCATGCTGAGAATCCTCTGGCTCCTGCTGACCCTGTTCTTCTCCTAAGTCTGACGTACACCAGAGAAAACAGGTGTACGTCAGGTGCATGGCGCACGGCAAGATCCCACAGAGAGAAATAGGAACGATCGAACGACCAAAGCAAAAAACAGTGATAATAATAATAATAACATGCAAATGAATTACTAATAATCTAAATACAATCTATCACTGGAATAAAATCATCAGAAGAATCTAAGAAAATCATCCAAGTGTCAAGATCACGTAGCTAGCCAACAGGGTAATCATCCAAGTATCCAAATCACACAACTAGATGGAATTAATACTTAAATACCTATAACTTGAGACGTAGTACGTCGAGCGAAATAATCCAAACAAGGAAACCCTCATGTATATACCATATGTCTCAAATTACAGATAATTAAATATTAATCCCGATCTATGTATGAAAAGAACAACACTGATCTACATCTCAACAAAACTAACAAGGTCCACCAGAAGCACGCAAACATATTATTCTTGTTTTACATGTTATTTGAATTGGGGAAGAATATTTTGATGTATATAATCGAGTCCCCGTAAAGTCGTCCGGGGGCCGCCTTCAAGTCAAGTATTGGCCCTCTGGCCCATGTATATAACACTCACGATATCACGATAACAAGAAAGCGCTGTGCCCGTTTATATACATGCTATATTCTCCGTCCAATCCCCCTTTATAACCCCATGTTTGTCATATTAATTAAGTAACTGTACATGAAAATTTGTGCACTAGCCACGGAGTTACCGTGGAACAACTTCTGTAAAACTATGAAAATAACCGTGATCCACACCACGTCCGATCAAGAGTGCATCGTCTAGTCAATGCTATAATAATAATAATCAAGGAAACCTCATACCGGGATATCGATATCGAGGGAACTCGGGACTCCTCACATCGGGATATCGATGGCGAGCGAGTATAGCCATGCTTTGAAGCACGCTTATAAATCATACTTTTAACAGAAGTCATCTTCATGTACAGTCTCTCCTATTGGATAACAACTAGGTGATAGAACAACAAGCTTCCATACAATCATTCAGGTCAAACAATCTCACGCAGGTAATCACAATATACGCTACAACTAATCATATCACAATATCGAACAAGTTAAATACTCTGTGTATAAATAAGAGCGTCAAAATGTCGGTATCATTATAATATGTGACAAACATAGGTAACATTATAATATAATAAAATCTTTTAAAATATCTATTATTATAATAACTCAAGATAATCCTTTTAATTCTAAACTAATTATTAAAAATCATTAATTTATTATTTCAAAATAATCATTTACAAAAATAAAATCCTTAAATTATTTCTCATAATAATTATTCAAAAATAATCTTTTTCCAAATCAATTCTTTTTTAAAAATTTGTTTCTTATTACATCAATAACTAATTTCTTAAAATCATAAACTTAATCACTTAAAATAAATCTTTTTACAAACTAATTTCTTTTAAAATTTTAATACATCTAAAATAATTCTTTTCTCACAATAATTTCTTTTAAAAATATTATAAACTCACCTAAAATAATTTCGTTATCAAAAAAAAATTCTTTTAAATTAATATAATTATCCAAAATGATTTTGTTACCAAAATAAATTCTTTTAAATTTATAATAATTATTCTGAAAATACTATTTATCACAAAACTATGATTTAAATTAATATTATTCAGCAAACAACCCACGTAGATAAATATTACAGATCTAAAATTACAGATAATTCATAATAAATATAAAAATTCAGTTCTGAGCAAGAGGGATCTTGCCTACGAGACCGTGGGGTCTGACGACGAGGCGACGGCGCCTATGCGGACGCGGTACGACGGATCTCAAGCGACGTCTGTGGTGGGTCTAGACTGCGTTGGTATATCGTCGAACAGGTGGCGTGCGACGAAGGAGAGGCGTTGGTGGTTGCGGTTGGTGGTCGTTGGCAGCAAACTTGGGCGTCGGGGCTCGCGGTTGAGCGACGAGGGGAGGAGACTCAAGAGGGGCAGCGGCGAGGTGGTGGCCTGGTGGCGGTGAATAAGAACACGAGAGAGGTAAGGTGAGGGCGGCGCTGTTCGGTGCGGCCAAATGGGTAGGAGGGCAGCAGGGCGGCTGCAAGCGGCAGTGGAGATCTGAGGTGTGTGTCGGGCTCGTCTTCACGGGGTGGCGCGGTTGTTGGTCGGGGTTCTAACGGAGGGGGAGGTGACGGCGTGGGACTGAGGTAGCTGGCGACGATGTTAGAGGTCGACGAGGTGGCTTGAAGGGCGCAGGGGGAAGAAGGTGGAGGCGGTGCTGGGCTGAGGTGGCGGCGGGCTTGTGGCGTCGTGGAGGCCTGGAGGACGGTGGAGAGCTTTGGCGGTGCAGGCAGATGGTTCAGCGGGTCGTGATGCCGGAGAGGCGAGCGGCGCTCAGCGCCAAAGGAGTGAGCTGGGCGTCGGGGAACAGGAGGGAGCTTCGAAGTTTGGGGCTCAGAGGTCGGGTCTGGCTGAGGCGCGCCGCGTTATAGGTGCCGGTCTGATCTGGGGCATGGAGAAGACAGCGACTGGCGAGGCGGGGCTCAGGCTCCTGGGGTGCGCTCCCGCGTGGTCGAGTGTCGTACGTGCTGGCCATATTCTCCTCATCGCCGGGCGGTCCAGTGCAGACGAGGAGGGAGAGTAAGGAGGAGGCTGGGAGGCGTCGGCGTTCGCATGGTGGCAGCACCCGGACAGACCGAGCCGTGGTCCTCGGCGGCTGGAGAATGGAGGTGATCCGGTACCCGCAAGTAGGGTTCGCGTGATCGAGTGTTGGGTTTGCTTGATTACGCATGTGCAAACATGGAAGAGTTAGAGCAGGGAGAGAGAGAGAAGAAGAGAGAGCAGTAGACAGACCGATGCTGTGTGAGGGCTAAACACCTATACGATTGAGAGAGCGCTAGCCGCCGATCAGCCAGACCTGCAGCATGTTCAAAATATAGACCGCGTAGAGACAGAGTTAAGTGGGGTGCGGGAATTGGGGAGGAATTTAGGGGAGTGGGGTAGGGATATTTGACAGGGAGTTGGGAGGAGGGAGGTTGTGAGTTGTCGTGAGGTGAGGGAGAGAGAATGAGAGAGAAAGATATTGATTGGAGAGAGAGAGTGACTGATATGAGGGAACAAGGGGAAAGTCAGATAACAGATTGACTTTCGTGCTGATCAGCTGATAACTATAAATAGAAGTAGGGGATAAAATGCAGACTAAAAATATAATACAAGATGATTAATAACAATAATAATAAATAACCAAAATTAATTAAAAAGATTTTTACTGCAACAAATTAATTTATAGTTATCAAAACAATAAATATAAAATCGGATTTTTAAATCATAAAAATTCTAGAAAATTAGGAAAAATTCAAATACTCTTTTTAAAAATAAAATTTAATATTTAAATATCAGAAAAATTATTTAAACCGGTATTAAAAATTTACGGTCATTACAAGATATGTGATTTCAGAATGATCAAAACCCACCAACATTTATTTGAATCGAAGATCTAGATCTGAAATGTTTTTACAAGAGATTTAACATGAGCTTTGTTTTAAAATGTTTTAAAACATAAATACACATGTTTAGGGTTTTGTTTATGTATTCACACATGAAATTTTCGTTTCAGTTTAGTTCATACATGTTAATATCAGTATTTTCATGCTTGGGATTGATGGGGATGAGTTTAGATCAAATTTTGGGTAAATGTCAACCTGTGCAGAGTTTCTGCAGTCTATCGGTCGACTGATCAGTCGACCGATGGGCAAATTTTTAGTCATCAGTCGACTGATCAGTCGATTGACGGGTTGATTTTTTTTTCTCAGCTTCTCAATCGACTGATCAGTCGACTAGTGAGCTAAGGCTGTGCTGTCTGAACCTTATCGGTCGACATATGAGTCGACTGACGTCATCAGTCGACACATCAGTCGACTGATGAGCTGTTTTACAGATTTTTAATCTGTTTGAGTTGTTTTTCGGGGTCGCCTCGATAACCTGACCCTAGTTTACCATGTTAATGATTTATCTGTACATGTGGGATGACTTTTGACACAAGTTTAGACATGTACACCGAGATGCGGGTGAGTTTAGATTATGTATATCTGTCCGCATATACTTTTCACAGTTACACAGTCCTCGTGTTGGACTATAATCCATAGAAGTCCTCGTGTTGGACTATAATCAATTTCAGTCCTCGTGTTGGACATTTGCCATTTATTCCATGTGTTTGGAAACCATAGTATTTAGTTCCTGTATCAGACATATTTCTTAACCCTGTATATGACTTTCTCACAGGAGTATATGACATGACACTTATGTAGATTATAACATGGCATACATGTAAGTAATAACATGATGCTCATGCAAGTTATGACATGGCACTGTATTTATGCTCTGAGATTTGTTGTATTTCTTTTATTATTGTTTCTTGTACTAGAACCTCGGGTTTAGTGTTTAGGGGTTTACAATTTGGGATACAAGGTATATACATGAGGGTTTCCTTGTTTGGATTATTTCGCTCGACGTACCTATGCTCGTGTTGTAAACTTCTAAATACAAAAATCCTTTTTAGTAAGATCAATGATTTTAGATCTATTATGTATTAACTGTATTTTCTTTTACAACGAGCCCTGTTCCCTTGGGGTTGGTTGTGATGTTGCTCGCTAGCGTTTTGATGCTCGTTGTCCCTCCCCCTTTCAGGTAACGAGCCAGGAGCCCGGAGAGCCGCAGGTTGATGGCGAGGCATTTTAGCTTCAGCTGTTTACTTAGATATATTTTCTTTTGGAGTTCCACAGTAGACTTTTGTTTAGGTATTTGAGAGTCTTATTCTAGAAGTTGTAAAGGTGGTGTGCCTTATTTCCTCTTGTCAGACATTTGTATTTGAGACTTGTTGAGTATTCCAATTATCTATTTAGACATTGACTGTGTATTTCTGTATGTTGGATGATAAGATATTAATGTGATCACTATCATTTCATCAGTTACTTCTTGCATTATCTTTTACTTGCTTTTGTACCTACACCTATTGTTGACTCTACTAGATAGATGTTAATTGTGATGGTGAAACATGTTATTCCACGGTGTGGTGCATGGCAGGTTTGACATTCTTGGTTTCACCTTGGACTGCAGCCTTGTGTGAACCCAGGGGCGTCACAGTTGGTATCAGAGCTCTAGTTCCAGTATCCTTAGGATCATCCTGTGTCGAGTCGTGGAGCTAGGATAGAGTTTCCTAGGATTCATGTATAGAGTCCGCTAAGGATTTCCTAGTATGAGTGAGGACGATATATGCGTATATCTCAAAAATTTGAGAAATTTTTTTTTTATGATAACTATTTGGTGTAAATTCAAAGTACTTGTGTGAATACTATATGTTGTGAAAATTTCAATGTGATACGTTATTTATAAAGGTCTGTTTTGACTCATAAACTTTATTTTTCTTATCACCAGAAAGAGAGAGATAGATGGTAGGTCGTGGTAGACCTCATACCAGGAGAGCTAGCCAGGCAGAGTCACAGCAGACTCCATCAGAGCAGCAGCCAGCTCAGTCCGAGCCTCAGCAGGCTCCACCCGAGCCGCAGCAGGCTCCTCAGTATTTGGTGGACATCATGGCTCCTCTCATTGCCCGGATGACAGCCATTGAGGAGTTGGTGACTACTCATATAGCACCACGGACACCACCACCACCGGTAGCTCAGCAGCAGGGGATACCTGCCATTCCTATCAGAGAGAGACCCCCAGAGGTCACGCCTGCAGCCATTCCTCTAGCAGTCCCAGATAGAGCCACAGAGCAGGAGGCTTGGCTCCGTATGGTGGAGAGGTACCAGAAGATGAGGGCACCAGAGTTTCAGGGGTCACCAGACCCCCTTGCAGCCCATAAGTGGAAGGAGGATGTGAGCAATATTCTTGACATACTCAGTGTAGATTCAGTCCAGAAGCAGAGGTTGGCATCTTATAGTCTGAAGGGAGATGCTGGGAGATGGTACCGACTATAGTTTACTCCAGGGCAGAGGATGACCCTCACATGGGAGGACTTCATATACTTCTTTGATGGGCAGTACATTTCTTCTGTAGCACGGACTGGGAAGGAGCTGGAGTTGTCCCGGTTGACTCAGGGGGACATGACAGTTGCAGACTTTGAGAGCAGATTCATGGAGTTGCTATATTTCACGGGTATGTGGCAGACAGGAGAGCGTCAGGCTCAGATGTTCTTGGCAGGGCTTCGCCCTAATCTTCGTCGGTACCTTGTGTCGAGGAGGTTTTATTCAGTTAGGGAGGTAGCTGAGGCTGCCACTTCTAAGGAGATTGAGACTACTATGTTCCAGAAGGATAAGGAAGGGAAGGCCAAGACAGGACAGAGTAGGGATAAAGGCAAGAACAAGAGATCTTTTTCTGGTCATCATCAGCAGCATCAGGGCTCTTATAAGAAGGGACCCCAACAGGATCAGAGAGCGCATCAGCAGCGCAAGTTCCAGGGATCTTATTTTAATTGTCATAAGGTCGGGCATAAGGCATCAGAGTGTCGTAGCGCACCAGCAGGAGCCCAGCAGGGCAAGGGTCCGAACCAGCAGCAGCGCCAGCAGGGCAGAGGTCAGGGCCAGCAGAACAGACTCGAGGCATTCTTTTCGATTCGGGAGCTTCGCATTCTTTCATCTCGCATGCATTTATGACTAGACTCCAGCTCGTAGCTCAGCCTCTAGACACCCCTTTATCTGTTTCCACCCCTTTAGGTGAGGTATCGCTTCTGGAGAGCGTTTGTAGGAGGTGTACCGTCAGTTTAGACGAGTCGGAGTTCATAGTCGATTTGATAGTGTTTCATATGTCCGAGTTCGATGTCATCCTTGGTATGGATTGGTTGTCTTCCTACCATGTTAGCATTGACTGCTTTGCGAAGACAGTCAAGTTGTGAGCGTCCGATGGGTCCGAGATGATTGTAGCCACCTCTTAGGGCAACCGATTTGCGGAGTCATTTCTGGCGTACATCGAGGAGGTGATGCGACGGGATTAGGGTGCTGAGTTATTGGAGACTAGAGTTGTCTCAGAGTATCAGGACGTCTTTCATGACATACCTGGATTACCTCCGGTGAGAGAGGTAGAGTTCTGTATTGAGTTGCAGCTAGGCACGGCCCCGATATCCCGCGCACCCTATCGCATGGCACCAGCTGAGATGAGGGAGCTTCAGACCCAGTTGGATGAGTTGTTAGCTCAGGGTTTTATTCGCCGGAGTCATTCTCCGTGGGGCGCGTCGGTCCTCTTCGTGAAGAAGAAGGACGGTAGTATGAGATTATGCATAGATTATAGAGAGTTGAACAAGGTCACTATCCGGAATAGGTACCCACTACCTAGGATTGATGACTTGTTTGACCAGTTACAGGGTGCGCAGTATTTCTCGAAGATTGATCTTCGTTCTGGCTATCATCAGTTGCGGGTTAGGGAGATTGATATTCCCAAGACCACCTTTCTTACTCGATATAGTTCTTTCGAGTTCTTGGTCATGCCATTTGGATTGACCAATGCACCCGCGGTATTCATGGACTTGATGAACCGGGTGTTCCGTCCCTTCTTAGATCAGTTCGTGATCGTTTTCATCGATGATATTCTCATTTACTCGAGGTCGGAGGCGGATCATGAGGAGCATCTACGGATAGCATTGAGGACTCTTCAGGAGCATCAGCTGTATGCTAAGTTCAGCAAGTACGAGTTTTGGCTTTCAGAAGTCAGATTTCTTGGCCATGTTATCAGTAGAGAGGGGATAGCAGTGGACCCGGCTAAGGTCACGGCAGTTCTTGATTGGGAGCCACCGAAGACGGTGACAGAGATTCGCAGCTTTTTGGGCTTAGCTGGATATTATAGGAAGTTCATTCAGGACTTCTCGAAGATTTCGACGCCTATTACACACCTTACGAAGAAGGGTGTACAGTTCATATGGAGCATGGAGTGCCAGAAGGCCTTTGATATTCTGAAGACTAAGTTGACTACAGCGCCGGTGTTGACTATTCCGAGCAGTGACAGGACATTTGTTGTGTATACAGATGCATCATTGGCAGGCTTAGGAGGCGTATTGATGCAGACTCAGAGAGTGGTGGCCTATATCTCACGGCAGTTGAGGGTGCATGAGCAGAACTACCCCACTCATGACTTGGAGTTAGCAGCAGTGGTGTTTGCACTGAAGTCATGGAGGCACTACTTGTATGGAGTGCAGTTTGAACTATTCACAGACCATCAGAGTCTGAAGTACCTCTTTTCTCAGAAGGAACTCAATCAGAGGCAGAGGAGGTGGATTGAGTTTATCAAGGACTACGAGTTCGCGATTCAGTATCATCCAGGGAAGGCGAACGTCGTAGCAGATGCTTTGAGTAGGAAGCGTCGGCATCGGGTTGCGGCTTTGAGGTGTTCCTTGTACAGAGATCTTATCACTCTTAGCCAGTTTGATATTAGACCCGAGATTGGAGGAACCAGTGCATTCTTGGGAGCTAAGGACTACGAGGTCGCGATTCAGTATCATCCGGGGAAGGCGAACGTCGTAGCAGATGCCTTAAGCAGGAAGCGTAGACATCGGATTTCAGCTTTGAGGTGTTCACTACATCGGGATCTTATCACTCTTAGCCAGTTTGATTTTAGACCCGAGATTAGAAGAACCAGTGCATTCTTGGGAGCTATGTCAGTGCAGCCATCTTGGAGTGACAGAGTTGTTAGAGCTCAGTTGGGAGACTCTTGGGTTCAATCCGAAAGGAGGAGATTTCCAAAGAGCCTAAGACTGATTGGACCATTGGAGCTGATGGAGGTCTACGGATGAAGGGCAGATTGGTTGTGCCAGCCAGTGCAGAGCTGAAGAAGGATTTGTTTGATGAGGCGCACCGTACTCGGTACACAGTACATCCAGGGACTACCAAGATGTACAAGGACCTGAAGAGGCGTTTCTGGTGGAGTGGTATGCGGAGAGAGATTGCAGACTATGTGGCTAGATGTTTTACCTGTCAGCAGGTGAAGGCAGAGCATCAGAGACCGGCAGGGACACTTCAGCCGTTACCCATTCCAGAGTGGAAGTGGGCAGACATTTCCATGGATTTCATTGTGGGGTTGCCGAAGTCGAAGAAGGGGAATGATTCTGTTTGGGTGATAGTGGACCGGTTGACGAAGTCAGCACATTTTATTCCAGTGAGGACCACTTATACAGCCGAGGCTTATGCGAAGATCTTCATTCAGGAGATAGTTTGACTTCACGGAGTTCCGGACACGATCGTATCGGATCGAGGATCGGTTTTCACTTCACATTTTTGGAGGAGTTTCCAGGACTCATTTGGCAGCAGGCTATCTTATAGCAGTGTATTCCACCCCCAGACGGATGGCCAGACAGAGAGGGTGAATCAGGTGTTGGAAGACATGTTGCGGGCTTATATCATTGACTTTCAATGCAGCTGGGAGGACCACATTCCATTGATAGAGTTCGCTTATAACAACAGTTATCAAGCGACAATCGGCATGGCTCCGTATGAGGCGTTGTACGGGAGACCCTGTAGATCACCGATATGTTGGGCAGAGCCAGAGGATAGCTTGATGCTTGGACCGGAGCTGGTGAGGCAGACTACCGAGAAGGTAGCATTGATCAGGGAGCGGATTCTAGCCGTTCAGAGTCGGCAGAAGAGCTATGCAGATAAGAGGCGAAGACCCTTGGAGTTTCAGGTTGGGGATTCAGTTATTTCTATGCTCAAGAAACACTTGCATGATAAAGAGTAGCAGCGAGTATTGGATGCACCAGAGATTGAGCTTCAGGAGGATTTGACTACTGTCGAGGTACCAGTTCGTATTCTTGCCAGAGAGGACAAGAGACTTAGAAACAAGGTAATTCCCTTGGTGAAAGTTCAGTGGAACCGAGGAGGCATAGAGGAGATTTCTCGGGAGCGCGAAGAGGATTTGCGTTGCGACTACCCACACCTGTTTGAACAGGTAAATTTAAATTTTTATGATATGTACCTTGTATGATACTTATATATCGTTGGTTATATTTACATTTAACACTAGAATGGCAATGTTCGCGCTTAATTCTTAATCTTTCAGAACACATGGTATATATATGGGAGGTTCCTTGTTTGGATTTTTCACCCGATGTACTAGTTCCACTAGATTAGGGTTTGAGCGGGAATATTACCATTTTAGATCGTTAAGTATGAATATCTCTATATATTTATTTGGAAGTTCATGCTGTGAGATGCATATAGTTTCCGAATTTCGAGGACGAAATTCTTCTAAAGGGGGAGAATATAGAACCCCGTAATTTTTATATGAATATATGTGAATTATTAGTAAATAAATAATTCTTTTATGATAAATAACTTGAGGGCATTGATGTAGAGAGTTTGGGTGTAGAGTTTTGTGCGTTGGTTTTGCAAATAAGCAAAACATGCACAAAAACTGTATTTTTCCAGATCAGTCGACACATCAGTCGACTGACTGTATCGGTCGACACATCAGTCGACTGATACGCTGATTTCCAGTTTTTACAGGTTTCGGGTCTGTTTTGTTTTGGTTCGGGTTTGGGTCGGGTTTAACTGTTCGTATATATTCCCTCTCACCCGAAATCACCCCTTTCATCTTCAGATCTGAGAAAACCCTAGCCCCTCTCCCCTATCTCAAAAACCCTAGTTTTGTTCTGGATGATTTGGGGAAGAACTTGGAGGATTTTCGTCGAGATCTGAACGTTGCAGCGAAGGGGAACCATTCTCTCTCAGATCCAGAAGTTTCTCATCACCCCAGAGGCGAGTAACATCTCGCCCAACCTTGCCCTATTTTTCTAAATGTTTTCAAAGAGTTTTTATGAGTTTTGATGAGCCAAAAATATAATTTTTGTACAATGAATTGATTTTTTTTAGCATATAGAGGGAAGATATGTGATTTCAGAATGCTCAAAACCCACTAATGTTTATTTGAATCGAAGATCTTGATCTGAAATGTTTTTACAAGAGATTTAACATGAGCTTTGTTTTAAAATGTTTTAAAACATAAATACACATGTTTAGGGTTTTGTTTATGTATTCACACATGAAATTTTCGTTTCAGTTTAGTTCATACATGTTAATATCAGTATTTTCATGCTTGGAATTGATGGGGATGAGTTTAGATCAAATTTTGGGTAAATGTTAACCTGTGCAGAGTTTCTGCAGTCTATCGGTCGACTGATCAGTCGACCAATGGGCAAATTTTTAGTCATCAGTCGACTGATCAGTCGACTGACGGGTTGATTTTGTTTTTCTTAGCTTCTCAGTCGACTGATCAGTCGATTGGTGAGCTGAGGCTGTGCTGTCTGAACCTTATCGGTCGACATATGAGTCGACTGACGTCATCAGTCGACACATCAGTCGATTGATGAGTTGTTTTACAGATTTTTAATCTGTTTGAGTTGCTTTTCGGGGTCGCCTCGATAACCTGACCCTAGTTTACCATGTTAATGATTTATCTGTACATGTGTGATGACTTTTGACACAAGTTTAGACATGTACACCGAGATGCGGGTGAGTTTAGATTATGTATATCTGTCCGCATATACTTTTCACAGTTACACAGTCCTCGTGTTGGACTATAATCCATAGAAGTCCTCGTGTTGGACTATAATTCATTTCAGTCCTCGTGTTGGACATTTGCCATTTATTCCATGTGTTTGGAAACCACAATATTTAGTTCCTGTATCGGACATATTTCTTAACCCTGTATATGACTTTCTCACAGGAGTATATGACATGACACTTATGTAGATTATAACATGGCATACATGTAAGTAATAACATGATGCTCATTCAAGTTATGACATGGCACTGTATTTATGCTCTGAGATTTGTTGTATTTCTTTTATTATTCCTTGGGGTTGGTTGTGATGTTACTCGCTAGCGCTTTGACGCTCGTTGTCCCTCCCCCCTTTCAGGTAACGAGCCAGGAGCCCGGAGAGTCGCAGGTTGATGGCGAGGCATTTTAGCTTCAGCTGTTTACTTAGATATATTTTCTTTTGGAGTTCCACAGTAGACTTCTGTTTAGGTATTTGAGAGTCTTATTCTAGAAGTTGTAAAGGCGGTGTGCCTTATTTCCTCTTGTCAGACATTTGTATTTAAGACTTGTTGAGTATTCCAGTTATCTCTTAAGACATTGACTATGTATTTCTGTATGTTGGATGATAAGATATTAATGAGATCACTATCATTTCATCAGTTACTTCTTGCACTATCTTTTACTTGCTTTTGTACCTACTGTAGGCATATAAAATTGCTTATAGGTCCCTTGACACGGTTCAACACGAACTAATGAACCATCAGGCGACGTATCTAAGCACGAACATCAGTCCACAACACCGAAGCCAAGTGACACGCAACGAAGCGGATTAACAAGGCTACGAAGCTGACAAACCGCACGTGAACGACGGAATGAATCCACTCGCGTGCGGAATCAAACCAACGGTCCAGGGAGTCAACGAGTCATCCAACCATATAACGGATTCGAACTCAGACACCAAAGCCGATTTACTGCCTAATCGGGATCCAGACTTCCAAATCAGGAATCAAGTCAACGAATCGATTTCAGACCAATCAACCGCATCACCGAATCACGGACGATGCGAATACACGAACCGAAACAACCGAACGACGGACGCAAAGCCCGGAGTGGCTCGGCCAAGGCCGAACCACCCTGGGGTGGCTCGGCCAAGGCCGAGCCACCTTGGGGTGGCTCGGCCAAGGCCGAGCCACCTTGGGGTGGCTCGGCGGCCGAGCCACCTCGGGGTGGCTCGGCCAAGGCC
>NC_033800.1:108626512-108630058 GCF_001876935.1 Asparagus officinalis
GAACAACGGACAAAACAACCGGAAACAACGGAAAACGACAAAACCAGCGCACCTGGGGGAACTCGGCCCGAACCGAACCACCCTAGGGTGGCTCGGCCAAGGCCGAGCCACCTCAGGGTGGCTCGGCCAAAGCCGAGCCACCCTAGGGTGGCTCGGCATGAGCCGAGCCACCCTGAGGTGGCCGCCCAGATCTGTGCCAAATGCACAGATCTGGTTGCCTATAAATAGGCGGGGTCATTCATCATTTTGGAGGACTTTTGGAAGAACTTTTGGAGAGCCGAAACTCTGCCGGATTGAGACCTCATCTTGAGTTTTTTGAAGGCTTGAAGACTTGGACGTTCGGATCTGATTCTCGGCGAGCACCCGCATCACAAAAAAGGTAGGAGTTCGAGGGGATCCAGATCTCAGATCTACGTTGCTACACTCCGGATCAAAGCTTGGTCTTTGATCCCGAGATTCGAGCGATTGTTTCCTTGGTGAAATAATCCCTCCGGCTATTATTTCCTTGGTGAAATAATACCCATTATACTGCGTAGATCGGTCCGGATCTAGATCGCGCGGTGGTCCACGGCAAACAACCCCGGCGCAGGCAAACAACCCACCAAAGCGAGTGACCGAATAACAGGAGCTCGCGATTTGTTCACAAGGAGAAAAAGTTGTAATTTTTAATTTTCTTTATTTTTGATTTTCATTGTAACCGGATCTAAAAAAGACCAGATCTTCTGTAACCGAAAAACTGTTATTCAAGATAGCAATGACATCAATGAAGAAAGCAACGAATTTCCCCGCGAACAAGTGGGAGCCACCGATCTCGCTGCCGAGATCGGAGCGTCGCAGCCGCGGATCTCGATCCCGGTCGTGGAGGAGGTCGAGTATGAGTTCGACCAGCAGAAGTACAAGGAGTACGTGTCCTCGTCTGGATCAACCTCCCCCCGTAAGTCCAAGAAATTCCAGAAGTTCTCCTCTAGGAGAAAAGTCTGTTGGTGCGAAGAAGTTGAAGCCACCAACGACAACCTCACCCCGATCGACGCTGAAGTTGCGTCGGGTGAAGTCCCATCGGCCTCTAAGCAGGTCAAATCCACCATCGAAGGTGTGGTGACTCTCTCTAAGAGAGCTCGCCAGAGGCAGCGTCAACGCCTCGCGAAACAATTCGCCAAGGCCATGGAGTCCGTTGACGGGGTCCGCTACAATGCGGATCTGAAGAACAAACGAGGCAAACAGCCTCAACATCAAGTGAAGAATGGTTCCTCCAAGCCATCAACGATGGAGTGGGTCCGGGTCAAACGGAACCGTACGACGCTGGAGGAGCGTATCAGCAAGCGCCGCGCATTATCGGCGCAAGTACGGGCCAAAGCTGAAGAAGCCCGTAGAAGACTGCAAAAGGAGGTGACGAAGAAACCGCCACCAACCCGCCAAGTCTGGAAGCCTAAGTCTGAAGTGGCGACTCAGGCCAAAAAGCAACCATCGCAGCCTTCTAAGCAAGGTCAAACTCCGGCGAGTCAACCAAAGTCGCCGTTAATTCCTATGGTCACTCCGGGAGATCATGCAGAATCATCCCGAAGGAAGAAGCCAGTTTTGGAGCGCCTCGGTCCAGTTCCCGACGAGAGAGGCAAAGTTCCAGTTCACGAGCGTTTGGGCCCAATAAAGAAGCCCAGAACGACTCAACACGTTGGGGGTCGCCGTCACCTCCAGTCGTGGCACCCAAGCGTACAACTTTACGCATCGAAGTGCAGGAGCACGCTGAAGACTCGCGCCCACAAAGGCACGTTTCTAGGCGTGTAACCTTTGAAAGCCCAAAGAGGGCGATCCAACCTCAGATGGAAACATTATCATCTGATAGTGATAGTGTTATACCTGAGAAGTCGTGCCCGCACACGATAGGTTACCCCGACTGTCAAAATGACGAGTTGTACTATCGTGCTGGGGGTACGAATAGAACCAGGAAGAGGAGTCCCCGAGAACAGGAAATTCAATGCCCCTGTTCCAAACTCATTCGGGCGGTATTGTCTGAATGCAATTGCATTAAGGCGGTCCCCGAAAGAGTTTCAGTTTTTGAAAGACTCAGTGCGGAGACGCCAAAACCCAGGCCTAGGCGTTTTCAACGAAGAAGAAGGATGATTGAAGACGGAGAATTTCCGAGGGTCACCACCAACATGACGAGCAAAGGGACATCGGCACGAGATGATTTCGAGTCGATTCTGAGAGCCTCCCGACCTAGAACCCGTCTGCAGTCCGGAACCATCGAGCGAGCAACCTATGGTAGGGTTCGGACAAGACGCCCTTCAGAAGATGAAGAATCTGATGCCGGCTCCGCGGTGGCATCAGATAATACAGTATCCAGCGAGGGACAACCCCGCGAGGCCCTGATGATAAGTGCGGAGCAGATGGCCAAGATGCTTGAAGACGCTTTGGCTAAGCAGAAAGAAAGTTTCAAATTTGAGATGGAGATGGCCATGCAGCAGATGAGAGAAATGCATGACCAACAGATCCAAGCATTGGCGAACCAACAAGGCGAGCAGAATCATCGTAACCCGATTAATGTGGAAGATGAGGATACAAATGCTCGTAACACCAATGATCCTCCCGTCAACGCAGGGGGTGGTAATGAGAATGCTGGCGAAGAAACCGGCGAAAACCTGAAGATCAAGAACCTCGAGAGCAAAATCAACACACTAATTTCCGCTCAAGAGACGAGTTCAGTCTAATTAACTTCACGCCGTTTAATGGGATGGGTTCACCCACTCAGCATTTGATTTACTTCAAATCGCACTTGGGAGTCATCTCTGGTAATGAGCCTCTGATGGTGCGGTCATTCGTTGGCACTCTTCGCGGAGCCGCCTTCGATTGGTATCGCCGCCTCAAGCCAGGCAGCGTAAACAGCTGGGACGACATGGAGACGAAGTTCCTTACAAATTTCTTCGACGACGACACCGAGATCTCTATCGGATCGCTGCTCGATGAGAAGCAAAAAGACGGGGAGTTAGTCGACACCTTCGTCAAAAGGTTCAGGAACAAGGCGATGAATTGTCGGGACCCGATCACCGAGGAATTCATCCTCCAGACCTGCCACAACAACCTTTCACTGGACGTATTGGAAGCAATGGGCACAGCACCATCCAAGACATGGAAGGATCTGAAAGTCCGAGGAGAGCAAGCTGAGCGATTCCTCAGGAGAAAGAAGGCGGAGAGAAGCCAACCGGCAACAAATCCTCCGAAACAGAACTTCAACCAAAAAGGAAAAGGTAAAGCTCATGCTAATGCCGTTGATGCTAACCAAACTTTCTAATTGCAACCCGAGCGCCACAACAATCCCAGCCGCCTTGGCAGCAACGGCCTCAGAAACAAAAGTCTTCGGAGCCGAGGTTTCCCAAAGTCTACTCCTTCAAGGATGATGAAGTTCCCGACATCTTCAAATACTTGCTGGAGAACAACAAAATCCAGTTGCCGGCAATCGTGGATCAAGAGGGAGCCAGCAAGATGACGGATCCAAAGTACTGCGCGTACCACAGAGCGGTCCACCACCCTACGAGATCATGCTACCACCTC
>NC_033800.1:108631058-108637427 GCF_001876935.1 Asparagus officinalis
GCCTCGTTGGTTCGTCGGTTTGTGCCGAGCTGAGCCAAGGGATCTATAAGCAATTTTATACGCCTACAGCGCTAAATACAATTGTGATTCCTGCGAAAGTGAGTTAGGATTTTCTTTTTCTTTTTATTTTTTTTACTAGAGGACTAGCAAAAGTTTAGGTGTGGGGGTATTTGATAATCATATTTTATTATAATTTTATACCCTCATTATCTATTTTATATGAATAAATATACCACTAATAATTGTTTTTATGTTTAATTGCAGGTTAATGAAGAATAAATCTCAAACTCCCATCTCTCAACAAAAACCCGTTGATTAAATGAAGAAATGAAGCCAATTGGAAAATCAATTTCCAAATTATCCAAAAGCCCAAGCTAAGAAAAAGAAGAAAAGCCCAAGAAATGCCAAAGCCCAAAATAAATACATGAAGAACACAAGAAAAAGTCAAAAATGCCAAGCCCAGAATCAAGCCGAGTAGCCTGTAGAAGCCGGAGAAAATAAAAAAATTAAATATGAAAAAAATGTATTCAAGATAGTTGGCTGCAAAGAAACGACGATATCTCCCAATCCGGGAGGCGGAATTTAACATATAATATATAAAAATCACCTATCTCGATGAGACGAAGCCAACCGTGAAGTCATAATTCTTATTAGACCATCGATGCCAGCATCGATGCATGCATCGATGCGGGCATCGATACCTGTATCGATGCGAAGTCATCTAGATTTTATCTACGGCCGAAATTGCATTCTTGGGGCTCAAGTTTGATCCAAGGGCTCTCATTCACTGATGTTTACTATAAATAGGGGTTCAGAGTGAGGGGTTAGAGGTGCGAAAATTTTTGTAACTCCTTTTGGAGAGGAGAGCTACTCTTAATTGAGAAGGCCTTCTAAATTTGTAACTTTTTGTTACAATTAATAATAATAATTTTTTCACCACTTTAAATATTTTTTCTCTTTGTTAGATGATGAAGATGGAGATGAAGAATTATTTAGAGGTTTGCATTTCTTTTCTTTTTCTCTTTTATTTCTTTTTATTGCTTATTAGTTTAGATTTATTTCTATGTTTATAATTAGATTTTGTTTTCTTGTTAAATAGCCAAGAGGCTAGAACCCTCTTGCCTTAGATTTATTTCATACTTATAGATTTGATTTATTTCATGCTTATAGAGTAGATTTATTTTTTTACATTTAATTCTTGTAATTTATTTTGTAGTTTAGATTTTGTAATTTATTTTGTAGTTGGATTTTAATTTCTTGCACTATTCACCTTGAGGCTAGAACCCTCTTGGGTTTAGTTTTTCTTTTTGTTTATTTTTATTTTGTTTGATTCGTCTTTAGGCTAGAACCCTCTAGGGAATCACCCTTTTCTAAGAAGTGGGTTCAATTTTAGATTACCCATATCTATAATGTGAATCCACTATATTTAATTTCTTATATTTTCTTTTATTCTTGAATTTTATTTTTGATTTGTTTCTCAATTTTATTCATTCTTCTTTCTTGCATTATTGATCATATTTATTCTCAAACACATTGATCTACACACTATCACTCTCATTATCTCTCCACAATCACATTCACTCATCACTCCTATTTGTCACGTACATAACATAAGATCCGATTTTATATTTTCTCCTACAAAAACACCTTCGTCGTGGGATCGATATCTTTATACTATAACTTGACACGGTTGTGCACTTACAACCTTTTTGGTACATGTTTATACCGCATCAATATCCACAGGTTTGATGTTAAGCTTAGGGGTTGGTTGTTAAGGTTACACATTTGTTGTTAACCTCGTGGGTTTTCTGTTAAGGTTACCCCTTGGGTGTGTGATGTTAAGCTTTGGGATTATTTTGCATTGTGTTGTTGAGCTTATCAGGCCTTGGTTGTTAGGGTTATAGGGTTGCTGTTCCGTTTTAGCCTTTTGGCTTGACGTCTGTTGTTAAGGTTAGTATGTTGGAAAGCTTTGGCGTTTGATGATAAGGTTACAGTTTTGTTGTTGAACTCATAGGTTTGCTGTTAATATTACCCCTTAGGGATGTGTTATTAAGGTTGGGTTTATTTTACGTTTTGTTGTTGAACTTATAGTTCTTTGGTTTGTTGTTGTTGAATTCTTGGGTTTGTTGTTAAGGTTACATATTAGGTTTTAATTTTAATCTTTGACAACCATGAGCTAAACTTAACAAACAATCCACAAACTTACCAATATAACGCCAAACATAATAACAAATCGATAAGATTGACAACCAGACCATAAACTTGACAGCAATTTCATAAGCTTAATAATAAATCATAAACTTAGCAATAAAACAATAAACTTGGCAACTAGTACACAACTTTGATCACACAACCACGCGATAATCTTTCACGACAGAAATAAACGTAGTCATTAACAACCTCGTTTTAGGCAATCATTTACTTTACTAAAGCCACAACCTTTAACAACAAACAAATAAGCTTAGCAACAACCCCGTAAACTTAACAACAAATATATTTCGGTGACCGTGACAACCAATTTGAAGTTAAAAATAGTAAACTTAACATTCACGTTCGTGGCTTGCAGTTGAGTTTGTTGTTATGCTTAGGGGTTTGTTGTTAGGGTTACAGGTTTGTTGTTAAACTCATGGGTTTGCTGTTAAGGTTACCGATTGGGGGTGTGTTGTTAAGGTTGGGCTTTTCGCGTTGTGTTGTTGTTATGCTTAGAGGTTTGTTGTTAGGGTTACTCGTTTGTTGATGACCTCGTGGGTTTGTTGTAATGTTACGACTTTTCTATCAATGTTATGGGTTTGCTGTCAAGTTTTATGGATTGAGGGTCAATGTTATGGGATTGCACAGAAAGTTTCTTAATTTGTTGATTAGCTTAAATCTTTGCGATGTTAACCTTTATATTTATAATATTTACATGTATATTGTTATTTACAAAGAATTTTAATATATCATTTACAAAAAATCTACATCTCAACGTCATCATCGTCAAGTTTTCCCGCATCTTCTTTCCTCTTCTTGTCTTCAATCAGTAAATATGCTGCTAGCTTCGCACGTACCACCCATGTGTTATGCTCTACGGGTGTGACGTGCAGGACATCTCTACCTTCCATAATAGCTTTTACGAACTGGTAGACGTAGATCCTACAGTCATACCTGCACACAAAAACAATCCTCCATTGAGATCACTATTGCTTTCAAACAAAACATAACAATAAACTCGTAACCTTAACAACTAGTTTCTAACATTGAATTCCAACAAGGGTTCTAGAAAACTTACGATCCATTTTGCTTCTCGCATGAAACTTTGATTAGGTCGAATATGCTGCGTAATTAGTTCTCATCGAAGCCATCTTTAATGTAGTTGAAGGCTTTAACAATATTGAGCACAGGTTCCCAATGTCAAGATCTCTCCTTCAAGGAGTCGTAATGCCTTGCAATATCATTTTCGACATCAAACTCTAGTAGATGCCAATAATCCCCCTGGACAATGGGAACTAAGAGGTTAGAACACCCTGCATCGACCAAGTGTTTGATGTAGATCTGGTATAGTTCTTGGTATTCTGGTTTCGCCATATGTATTTGGTGCTGCAATAAAGAATTAACGTGATCAGGTTCCTTTTAACATAGATTCCAACAGATAGGTAATAGTACGCCACGCCAGACATAAACTTACACTAAACCAAATAGGGACCACCCCAAATTTTTTACTGGACGACTCTCTCTAACTTTCACGTACTAAATCTAGCAGCATATCAACAAGCTATAATAAGTTGACAACAAGTAATTAAAAATAGTATTGTTAAATATGCTAATCAATAATTACCAATCGAAAATCTTACTGCATCATCCAGTCGACCACCGCGTAATATATTGAGAATCTCAAGCCGAGTAATAGACTCCACTGGTCCTATGTACGCTTTAATAATACTGCAAACAGGGACAAAACAAAAACTATAGTTAGCAACTAACAATTAACAGTAAGAACAAACCAGTAAACTTAACAACAGACCCGTAACTTTAACAACAAATCAATAACCATAACAAAAAATCCGTAACCTTAACAACAAACTCGTAACCTTAACATCAAACCCGTAATCTTAACAACAAATCAATAACCATAATAAAAAACATGTAACCTTAATAACAAACCCGTAACCTTAACATCAAACCTGTAAACTTAACAACAGACCCGTAACCTTAACAACAAATCAATAATCATAACAAAAAACCCGTAACCTAAATAACAAACCCATAACCTTAACATCAAACCCGTAACCTTAACAACATACCTGTAACCTTAAGAACAAATCAATAACCATAACAAAAAACCCGTAACCTTAACAACAATCTCGTAACCTTAACATCAAACCCATAACCTTATTAACATAGGAGGAACCCTAACAACTAATTGATAACCTTAAAAGTGAAGCTGTAAAAACTTGTGATATGAGGTAAATACTTACTTGTTACATCTACAAATGCAAAAATGGTTGAGAGTTTTGTCACGCCCCGCTTCCCAAAATACTCGGGAATCGGAACGCGAGCAAGCCCGCGACGTATTACACTGAGAAGAAATAAGTGCTAGAACCCTTTTTTCTCAATCTAATACGCTAAGCATCAACCAATATAAAACGAAGGCACAGGTCCCCGATCATATATAGCAAGAATATAATGAACAACACAGAATAAAATAATACATATCACAGGTGAATATCATCCAAGATATAAAAATACGGGTCAACATGCCCTTATACAAAACTATCTGAATGAAATACTGGAGAATATAAAAATACACTGATTAAATGGTAATAAAAGGTAATACAAAAGAAAACTGAGGACCAATAACTAAGCTTCGGCTTCTTCTTCTGCTCCATCTGCAAGGCGCACCTGCTGAGAATCCTCTGGCTCCTGACAATCTCCTGGTTGGACCTGCTCTTCCTCTAAGTCTGACGTACACCAGAGAAAATAGGTATACGTCAGCGTGTATGGCACACGGCAAGACCCGACCCCACAAAGAAAATAGAACGAACGGAAAACCAATGCGAAAAACGATACGATAACAGAAACAACAAAAGAACGTACAACTGAAATCCACAAATCAACATGAAAATACTACTAAATCATGATAACATAAGGCATCCAGAATCGATTAGGTAACGAGATCATGTAGCTAGCGATCAGAAACAATCATACCAGTAAAAGGGGCATACAATAGATGGAATTAATACCTTAAAACCTACAACATGAGATGTAGTACGTCGAGCGAAATAATCCAAACAAGGAAACCCTCATGTATGTACCATATGTCTCAAATTGTAGATAATTAAATATTATGTATGAAAAGAACAACACTGGTCTACATCTCAACAAAACTAACAAAGTTTGCCATAAAGCACGCAAGCATATTATTCTTGTTTTACATGTTATTTGAATTGGGGAAGAATATTTTGATGCATATAATCGGGTCCCCATAAAATCGTCCGGGGGCTGCCCTCAAGTCAAGTATTGGCCCTCTGGCCCATATATATAACACTCACTATATCACGATAACAGGAAAGCGCTATGCCCGTTTATATATATGCTATATTCTCCATCAAATTCCCCTTTATAACCTCATTTTTTTCATATTAATTATGTAACTGTACATGAAATATTATGCACTAGCCACAGAGTTATCGTGGAACGACTTCTGTAAAACTATGAAAATAACTGTGACTCATAACACGTCCGATCAAGAGTGCATCGTCTAGTCAATGCTATAATAATAATAATAATCAAGGAAACCTCATACCAGGATATCGATATCGAGGGAACTCGGGACTCCTCACATCAGGATATCGATGTCGAGCGAGTATATCCATGCTTTAAAGCACGCTTATAAATCATACTTTTAACAGAAGCCGTCTTCATGTACAGTCTCTGTAGGCATATAAAATTGCTTATAGGTCCCTTAGCATAGCTCGGCACAAACCGACGAACCAACGAGGCGACGAGGTTGACGAACCGCACGCAAGCAACGGAATACATCCATTCGAGCGTGGAATCAAGCCAACAGTTTGGGAAATCAACGAGTCATTCAAACAAGAGCGGACTCGAACGAATCACGATCGAATCAAGATCGGTTCCGGACTCGAACCCAGAAGTGGATTTACTGCCAAAATAGGAATCAGATTCACTGCCAAATCAGATCAACAGATCAGAGTCCAAATCAACCGCACAACGGGAATCACGGAACAAACGACAAAATGACAAAACCCAAGGGGGGCTCGGCCAAAGCCGAGCCACCCATGGGTGGCTCGGCCCAGTGCCGGCCACCCATGGGTGGCCGACCCAGATCTGTGCGCGGGCACAGTTCAGAGAGCCTATAAATAGGCCCCC